>NC_050570.1:23350732-23651565 GCF_013265735.2 Oncorhynchus mykiss
AAAAACGTTCTAGTCCTTTCCGTCCTTGCCAATAACATAATGCAGCCACCACCGTGCTTGAAAATATGAAGAGTGAGGCCTCCTGAGTGGTCTAAGCCACTGCAGGGCAGTGCAAGCTGTGCCACTAGTTTCGAGTCCAGGCTCTTTCCCAGCCGGCTGTGACCGGGAGACCCATGGGGGCGGTGCACAATTTGTAGTTACAGACTTGTCCCATCACTGCCATTCCCAATTGGACTCAGAAGAGGCTAAGTTTGAGAGCCATGCATCCACATGGCCAAATCTATTTCTTGCCAACATGACACAACAGTAGTAGGCTTGATTACCAACAATGATTAGACAGCCTACAGGGAGGAGGTGTGGGCACTCAGAGTGTGGTGTCAGCAAAACAAAGGAGATTATTGTGGACTTCAGGAAATATCAGAGGGAGCACCTCCACATCGACGGGACAGCAGTGGAAAAGGTGGAAAGTTTTAAGTTCCTCCGCATATGTCACGACTTCCGCCGAAGTTGGCTCCCCTGCCTGCTCGGGCGGTGCTCGGCGGTCGTCGTCACCGTCCTACTAGCCGCTACCGATCCCTTTTTCGTTTGTCTGTTGGTTTTGTCTTATTAGTTTCACCTGTGTGTATTTTAGTTTAATTACCATCCTTATATATAGTAGGTTGTCCCGCCCTTGTTTTGTGCGGGATTGTTTTTTGTTACTCTGTTGTATGGTGGTTTTCTCCTGACTATTTTGGTCCTGTGTATGGGCTGGTCAATTGTATGCGCCCTGTGTGTTGGCGTGTCCGTTTTTGTGCGCCGGAGAATAAATTGACAATCTACTGAACCCTGCTCTCTGCGCCTGATTCCACCCACCACTCCTAGTATCTCGTGACAGCATACACATCACGGACAAACTGAAATGGTCCACCCACACAGACCTCAGGAGGCTGAAGAAATGTGGCCTGTCACCTAAAACCCTCACAAACTTTTAAAGATGTACAATTGAGAGCATCCTGTCTGGCTGTATCATCGCCTGGTATGGTAACTGCACTGCCCACAACGGCAAGGCTCTCCAGAGGGTGGTGCGGTCTGCACAATGCATGCCCTCCAGGACACCTACAGCACCCGATATCACAGGAAGGCCAAAAAGATCATTAAGGACAACAACCACCGGAACTACTGCCTGTTCACCCAGCTACTATCCAGAAGGTGAGGTCAGTACAGGTCCATCAAAGCTGGGACCGAGAGACTGAAAAACATCTTCTATCTCAAGGCCATCAGACTGTTAAACAGCCATCACTAACACAGAGAGGATGCTGCCTACATACAGACTTGAAATCATTGGCCACTTTAATAAATAGATCACTAGTCACTTTAATAATGCCCCTTTAATGTTTACATAATCTTGCATTACTCATCTCATATGTACAGTGGGGCAAAAAAGTATTTAGTCAGCCACCAATTGTGCAAGTTCTCCCACTTAAAAATATGAGAGAGGCCTGTAATTTTCATCATAGGTACACTTCAACTATGACAGACAAAATGAGAAGGAAAAAAAAATCTGGAAAATCACTTTGTAGGATTTTTAATTAATTTATTTGCACCTCTAATACTGCGATGCACCACTCGGGAGGCTTGGAATATTTTTTTACATTTTTATTCTGTACAGGCTTCGTTCTTTTCTGTCATTCATGTTCGTATTGTGGATTTATGTTAGTATTGTTGATCCATCCTCAGTTATCGCCTATCACAGCTATTAAACTCTGTCTTTGTTTTAAAATCATCATTGGCCTCATGGTGAAATCCCTGAGTGGTTTCCTTCCTCTCCAGCAACTGATTTAGGAAGGGTGTCTGTATCTCTCTAGTGACTGGGTATATTGATACACCATCCAAAGCGTAAAATGAATAACTAAACCATGCTCAAAGGGATGTACATTTTTTTTTACCCACCTACCAAATGGTGCTCTTCTTTGTGAACCATAGGAAAACCTCCCTGGTCTTTGTGGTTTAATTTTTGCTTGAAATTCAGTGAGGGACATTACATATAATTGCATGTGTGGGGTACAAGATGAGGTAGTCATTTAAAAATCATGTTAAACACTATTATTGCACACAGAGTCCATGCAACTTAGTATTTGACTTGTCAAGCTAATTTTTACTTGTCAAGCTAACTTTAATTAGGCTTGCCATAACAAAAGGGTTGAATAGTTATTAACTCAAGACATTTCAGCTTTGATTTGTTTACTAACTTGTAAACATAATTCCAAATTACATTATGGGGTATTGTGTGTAGATCAGTGGCACATCTCAATGTAATCCATTTTGAATTCAGGCTGTAACATAACGTTTTGAAAAGGTCAAGGGGTTTGAATACTTTCAGCTGGCCTTCAGACATCCACAAGAGTGGAAATAATCATTACCATCTGTGCTACCTTAATGAGAATAACATAGAAACTACCATCAACCAGGCTGGGAAAAAGCACCAGTCAATTGCTCTGGCCCACTTGAACTAAGGATGGTGTCACGCTCTGATTTGTTTCACCTGTTCCTGTGATTGTCTCCACCCCCTCCAGGTGTCGCTTATTTTTCCCAGTGTATTTATCCCTGTGTTTCCTGTCTCTCTGTGCCAGTTCGTCTTGTATGTTTAGTCAAGTCAACCAGCGTGTTTTTCTTGTACTCCTTTTGCTATTCTCCTTTTCTAGTTCTCCCGGTTTTGACCCTTGCCTGTTTTCTGGACTTTGTACCCTCCTGCCTGACCAGTCTGCCTGCCTTGACCACGAGCATGTCTGCCACTTTGTACCCCCTAGACTCTGATCTGGTTTTGACCTTTTGGCCTGTCCACGACCATTCTCTTGCCTACCCCTTTGGATTAATACACATTTTAAGACTCAAACCATGGATAACTGTGACATTTTGGACAAGTTGATTTATTTTATTCCATGAGGAGGGTTAATTTAAGTAAATGTTGTCCAGTATAATTTTTTTGAAAACTGTTAACAGAATGAAGCACACACTGACACTACATAAATTATGAAGATTAAGCAAATCCATCACACTGATTCACAATGCAGCTAGCATTGCAGCTCATTAAAACAACTGAAAGTGGGACAGTGGGTGACAGTGCTAGTATGGTGTTTTGCTTTACGTTCCTATAATTACCATGGCCTAGATCTCCTAGATTCTTTATAGTACAAAAAGAGAACAGGTAGACAGGCAAAATGCCTGAGCCCCTGTGGCAAAAAAAGTATTCTGAACAGCCAACAATTCCATCCACCTAAAAATGAAAACCAAATACTGTATGACATGGTATCCTATTTGGAAACCTGTCAAATGGAGAGATACACAATGTTTACCCTGTCAGTCACACATCAGCAACCATTACAAAGGATGTATGGTAGAAATTACCCACAAAATGTTGACATTTTCACAACAGTCATTCCCATCTAAATTACTCCTACTTGATAGCTGTATAAAGGGACTCCGAGCAGTGAAAGGAGTTGTTCTATTCTATCTGGTCATACTCTATCTGGTCATACTCTATCTGGTCCTACTCTATCTGGTCCTACTCTATCTGGTCCTATTCTATCTGGTCCTACTCTATCTGGTCCTACTCTATCTGGTCCTATTCTATCTGGTCATACTCTATCTGGTCCTACTCTATCTGGTCCTACTCTATCTGGTCCTATTCTATCTGGTCCTATTCTATCTGGTCCTATTCTATCTGGTCATACTCTATCTGGTCATACTCTATCTGGTCCTACTCTATCTGGTCCTACTCTATCTGGTCCTATTATATCTGGTCCTATTATATCTGGTCCTAATCTATCTGGTCCTATTCTATCTGGTCCTATTCTATCTGGTCATACTCTATCTGGTCCTACTCTATCTGGTCCTACTCTATCTGGTCCTACTCTATCTGGTCCTATTCTATCTGGTCCTATTCTATCTGGTCCTATTCTATCTGGTCCTATTCTATCTGGTCCTACTCTATCTGGTCTTACTGTATTTTGCTCCCACCCACTGGAAGATATTGACAGGCCGATTGGTGACGCTAGCGCCAGATTTCAAGGGATGCGAAATCAGCCAGGTTATTTGCAGTGGCAAAGTAATGAATGGGCTTCCAACAGAGTCCGAAAACTGCACACCTGCCGCTGCCAAGTCTCCTCCCAGGGGTCTAATTAGACTCAATAGCTGCACTGGTGTTTGGCTCGAACAGAATGAAGAAAACCCTAGTAAAATAAATATGAATTTGTTCAAACAATGGAGCTATTCAGGTTTTTGGCACAGGGGCTCTGTCTAAAAGGGCAGAGTCGTACATTGATCTCAGTCGTAATGAATACATTTGCAAATTATGTTTCAAAGTGGCCTTGAGAAAGCTCACTCAACTGGCAGAAAGAAATAGCTGTGCAAATTCAATCTCTTGACTTGATAGATCCGAGCCAATACAGTTCACTGATGATATGAACATTTCCCCCCCTGAGAAACAACACAGAAAGAATTATGATAAATTGTCAGCAGAAGAAGGGAAACCGTGTGGAGATCAATACGCTGTAACAGGTCACTGCAATAACATAGTCATTACCAACAAATAACTGTATTTGAAAATAGAAATCTGACTGCTGTCCACAGGTAGGTAATGCATATTATAAAGACAAGCAGGTTGAGAACACAAATCAGTTGTTCCATGTGACATACAGCACTGAACAAAGCCACCGTTAGTCCATAAAACTAAAAGCACCAGACCAGACTCAATCCATTCAAGCCTTATCTGTGAACACTGTTTGTATTTCCTTCACTCAGGGCTCTAGATCACTGGTTAACAACCACCAGATATGTTTACTGAAGTATCTCACTTTATTTTGAAGGCAGTGTATATAATCCAGTCCAATTTATTTGAGTCGCTGTGTGAAACATATTCTTCATGGATCATATAATCCTAGGTTTGTAAAGCTGGATGTGAATGGGTGAACGGACCATCAGACAGACAGAGAGGAAGAGGTGTTGTGTGTGTGTGTGTGTGTATCATAGCTTAGAAAGCTGTGTAACAACAACCTCTCATTAACCTCTGCTCATGACCATGGTCATTACTATGAAACCCCACAGCCCTTAGCCCTAGTCTCACACCAGTCACTTTGCTTTCCAAACCAACAACCCACTGACAACATCCAACTGGGTGAGATCTGAAACATTCAAAAGGAAATATTAACTCTCAGAGATAAAATCATGTTTTATGCTCATCAGAAGATTTTAAATTAAATCCTAGAGTGACTGATTATTAGGAGTGAAAAGAAAAGATCTGAGGAGAGTAACCTCTTGAAACACCTGCTGCCTACGACAGAGCCTGATTAGCCATGGTGTCTGTCTCATCTCTTCCTCTCCACTGTTGATTCACCTTCCTCCGATGTGGGAAAAAGGCTGTCCGGAAATGTTAGCCAAGTCAACACACTGAGAGGAAACGCTCGACGTGATCAAATACGTAAACTTATTTTGGCATTTCAACATTAGGGAAGCAACGGAAGGAAAATAAATGCAATGAGCAAGCCTTTGTGAATTGCACGTATAAAATTGCAAATTCTTACTTATTTTGCAATATCGTCGTGCTTTGGATATAAATGTTCTCTTCTGGGTCCCTCCATTGCCACACTGACAGAATTCCTCAACATATTACAGTTGTTTACAATCGGTGACGGGGAGCTTGACCTGAGGCCAACATCTATAGTTTAAATGTACAACTTTCTGTTGTTTTCTCTGCATCTCCGTGGGCATCAGTGTTGTGTTAGAGACCACCTAAAGCGAGACCGATTTGAGACCAAGGCCCGGAGCAAATCGAGACCAAGTCAAGACCAAGACCGGAGGGGGGAAAGGACCGAGTCAAGACTGAGACCGAGAGGGGGACAAGGGGTCCAAGATCGAGTCAAGACCGAGACCAGAAAAATTCAAGACCAATTCAAAACCATGATTGTAAATCACAACCATAATAAGAGTTCGAAATGTCCAGTATTTCAGAACAACATATGGATTCTTTAGACTTCCAGAATAGTGAACTTCTGCCTTTTTGAAGGTCAACAGGTCACTGCGCAAATCGAGCAGTAGTTTTCCCACGGTCTAGCTAGCTAGCTTTTGTTGTTGGCTAGTTTGCAGCAGCTGCAGCAGGTTTTATCAAAGTGGATGTTGCAAATTTGTTAGCTTCTCCCTTTTCAGGAATAAGGGAGAAGGTGAGTGGAACTGTGATTTTTATTGCAGCGCACTTTGCCATCTCTTTGGGGGGCAGGTAGCCAACTGGGTAGAGCATTGGGCCAGTAACCGAAAGGCTGCGAGATCAAATCCCCGAGCTGACAAGGTAAAACCTGTTCATATACACCCCCAGGAAAAATATGACACTTAAAAAAACAAAATCTCACAAGTGACCCCTTAAATATGGTAATTTTCATAAATTCTTAGAATGTTTGGGAAAATTCTATAGCAATATAGAGCAGGAAAGCGCAGGAAAGGATTTTCTGTTTGTTTCATATATGCAAAGTAGTTAAAACACTGTCAGTTCCACTTTAAACTTTACCCTGTGTGCTAAATGTGAAATGTTTTTTTGCAATGGGAAGTAATGGGTGTTCATTTCGATTGGGAAATGCTTAACGGTTGTGTTTTTGTATTCTTATAATTGGGACCTACAGGCTTATTATGTCTGAGTTTATGGGACTGCTTATCCTTTAACATCTTGCTGTGTGTGACAGCTGCTTTTTATATAGATTTGTCAGATTTTCACTCTCAAAATCCCACTTTTTGTATAGAAGAAATATAAAAATGTGATGGTGTAAGTCCACAACAATGCTTAAACCACATCAATCTAACTGGGTGGGCTGTCAGGGCCTGGCTCCCCAGTGGGTGGGCCTCTGACCACCCAGGCCCATCCATGTTTACGCCACTGATGCAAACAGCACATGATGACAATTGTGCATCACAAATTGAGTACTAACCAACACTTCAGACTAAACCTTTACAAGATCTGGTTTGCATACCCATTGTTACCTTAGTTAGCATTTACTGGTATATATCATAAATTGAAAAGTTTTCCCTACCCTACCGCTGCCGAAGTCATTCTTCTGTGAGCTGCGCCATGCCAAAACCAGTTGAGAGCTGCACACTTTTGCTGCCTGCAGGTGATATTCCGCTGAAACTAGGCTGTGTTCAGAGCGCATGTGAATATATTTAATGTGCTTTGCGATTGTGTAGGCTACTTTTCATGATTTCTCTATTGTATTACATACAGTAATTGTTAAAGTCCTATACCTCCACTACACCACTGGCCCTTTGTGTTTTACAAAAAGTGCACTCTCCTACATGAGTGCGCTGGTAATACTGTTCTTTCAGAATCACGAACCTATCACACACTGAAGGCCTATAGGTTCGCCACTGCGTAAACATGTCTATAATGTATATAAAGTCTGTTAATGTTTCAAGAAAGGAGTGTATATATTTGGCCTGGCCTGGCGAAGCGGTTGTATGGAAGCTGATAATTATGATATTTTTACTCCGTTGGTCTCGAAATTACGAGTCCTCACTGTCTGAGACCGAGACGAGTACAAATGTAGCCAACACGGAGACAAGACCGATACACTCAATATGTGGTCTCGAGACAGGTCTTGAGTACTGCAACACTGATGGGCATACATAAACAGCCAATATACAAATTCTGTATATAGTTCATGATAAGTGGTTATTGTTTATAAGTGGTCATTGTTTATGAGTGGTTATTGTTTATGAGTGGTTATTCCCGTTATTTACCACAAAAACAAAAAAACACTGATGTTGAGATTTAATTTCCAGAAAAGGCATCAGAGGGGAAATATTTGAGTGCTATTGACATCCCCTTTTGAAGATTAAAAGCAGGTGCTGTATACAAAACATTAAGAACACCTACTCTTTCAATGACATAGACTGACCAGGTGAATCCAGGGTAAAGCTATGATCCCTTATTGATGACACTTGTTAAATCCACGTCAGTCAGTGTAGATGAAGTGTAGATGAAGGGGTGGAGGCAGGTTAAATAAGTATTTTTAAGCCTTGAAATAATTAAGACATGGATTGTGTATGTGTGACAAAAATGAAAGTGCCTTTAAACAGGGTATGGTAGTAGGGGCCAGGCAGTTTCTGTCAAGAACTGCAACACCGCTGGGTTTTTCATGCTCAACAGTCTCCAGCCAACTTGACACAACTCTGGGAAGCATTGTCGTCAACATGCGCCAGCATCTCTGTGGAATGCTTTCGACACCTTCTAGAGTCCATGCCCCCAGGTGTTCCTAATATTATTTGATTTTTTATTTCACCTTTATTTAACCAGGTAGGCTAGTTGAGAACAAGTTCTCATTTGCAACTGCGACCTGGCCAAGATAAAGCAAAGCAGTTCGACACATACAACAACACAGAGTTACACATGGAATAAACAAACATACAATCAATAACACAGTAGAAAAAGTATATATACAGCATGTGCAAAGGAGGTAGGAAAAGGGAGGTAAGGCAACAAATAGTAAATAATAAATCATGTTTGGTATACTAAGTGTACTCAGAGATTCATTGAGATGACAATTATTATTGGACTGCTGTGTGGGTGGTCCAATTGAACTACATTTTGTGGATGCTCTTCTTGCAAAGCACAATTTTGCACTTGGCACCCAGTCCCTGTCCTTGTGCCACAACAAATCCTCAGCATTACGTTGCAATGAACAAACCGCATGTGCAATTTGATTCAGAGTAGAATATACCTACTGAGGGACTTGCCACAGACATGACTCACATCGTGTTTCAGGATGAAAACACATTAAGTAAATAGATCACATTTTAAAAAGTTGGTTGCATACACATATTTAGCAGATGTTATTGTGGGTGTGGCAAAATGCTTGTGTTCCAAGCTCTGACAGTGCAGTAATATCTAACAATTCACAACAATACACACATTTCAAAGTAAAATAATGGAATTAAGAAATATATCAATATTAGGACGAGCAATGCCGGAGTTCGGAGTACAAATATATATATAATATATGTGAGGGGATGTATAGACATTATGGACAGTATGTGGATAGAATATTTAGTATATCTGGAGAATAAGTAGGGTAGAATAGTAGCTAAATACAGCAATAGTTGAATAGGATGGCATTTACTAGAATACAGTATTTAGATATGAAATGAGTAAAACTGTATGTAAAAATTAAAGTGACCCGTGTTCCATTATAAAACTGACCAGTGATGTCTAAGTACATAGGGCAGCAGCCTCTAAGGTGTAGGGTAGCCGGTTAGAGACAGTGACTTAAGTTCAGGGCAGGGTCCTGGGTGGAGGCCAGCTAGTGATGGCTATTTAACAGTCTGATGGACATAAAAGCAGTTTTTAAGTCTCTCGGTCCCAGCTTTGATGCACCTGTACTGACTTCAACTTCTGGATGATAGCGGGGTGAACAGGCCATGGCTCGGGTGGTTGATGTCCATGATGATTTTTTTGGCCTTCCTATGACATCCGGTGCTGTAGGTGTCCTGGAGGGCAGGCAGTGTGCCACTGGTGAAGTGTTGAGCAGACCTCACCACAATCTGGAGAGCACAGCGGTTGCGGGCAGTGCAGTTGCCGTACCAGGCGGTGATACAGCCCAACACGATACTCTCAATGGTGCATCTGTAAAAGTGTGTGAGGGTCTTTGGGGACAAGCCACATTTCTTCAGCCTCCTGAGGTTGAAGAGGCACTGTTGCGCCTTCTTCACCACACTGTCTGTGTGGGTGGACCATTTCAGATTGTCAGTGATGTGTACGCAGAGGAAATTGAAGCTTTCCACCTTCTCCATTGCAGCCCCGTCGATGTGGATGGGGGCATGCTCCCTCTGCTGTCTCCTGAAGTCCACGATCAGCTCCTTTGTTTTGTTGACGTTGAGGGAGAGGTTATTTTCCTGGCACCACTCCGCCATGGCCTTAACCTCCTCCCTGTAGGCTGTCTCGTCATCGTTGGTAATCAGGCCTACTACTGTTGTGTCGTCTGCAAACTTGATGATTGAGTTGGAGGCGTGCGTGGCCACACAGTTATGAGTGAACAGGGAGTACAGGAGGGGGCTGAGCATGCACCCTTGCGGGGCCCCTGTGTTGAGGATCAGCATAGTGGAGGGGATGTTTCCTATGTTTCCTTCACCACCGTCAGGAAGTCCAGGACCCAGTTGCACAGGGCGGGGTTCAGACCCAGGGCCCTGAACTTAATGATGAGCTTGGAAGGTACTATGATGTTGAAGGCTGAGCTGTAGTCAATGAACAGCATTCTTACATAGATATTCCTCTTGTCCAGATGGGATAGGGCAGTGGGCAGTGCGATGGCGATTGCATCGTCTGTGGATCTATTGGGGCAGTATGCAAATTTAAGTGGGACTAGGGGGTCCGGTAAGTTGGAGGTGATATGATCCTTATCTAGCTTCTCACTTCATGATGACAGAAGTGAGTGCTACGGGGCAATTTAGTTCAGTTACCTTTGCTTTCTTGGGTACAGGAACAATGGTGGACATCTTGAGTGGGTACAGCAGACTGGGATACAGAGAGATTGAATATGCCCGTAAACACTCCAGCCAGCTGGACTGCGCATGCTCTGAGGATGCGGCTAGGGATGCTGTCTGGGCCGGCAGCCTTGCGAGGGTTAACACTCTTAAATGTCTTACTCACGTCAGCCACGGAGAACGAGAGCCCACAATCCTTGGGAGCGGCCTCCGTCGGTGGTACCGTGTTATCCTCAAAGCAGGCGAAGAAGGTGTTTAGCTTGTCCAGTAGCAAGATGTCAGTGTCCGCGACGTGGCAAGTTTTCCCTTTGTAGTCACTGATTGTCTGGATCCCTGCCACATATGTCTCGTGTCTGAGCCGTTGAATTGCGACTCCACTTCTGTACTGACGTTTTGCCTGTTTGATTGCCTTATGGGGGGGGGGGCATAACTGCACTGTTTGTATTCAACCATACTCCCAGTCACCTTGCCGTGGTTAAATGCGATGGTTCACGCTTTTAGCTTTGCGCAAATAATGCAATCTACCCATATTTTTGGTTTGGGTAGGTTTTAATAGTCACAGTGGGAACAATATCCCCTATACACTCCCTGATGAACTCAGTCAGATTATTGCAATGCCCCTGATATACACAGTGAATTGACTGCAAATGTATCTTTCAGCTCCCTAGATGTATTGTGCTCAAAGGTGAACAAGTTTCAGCTATATCACCAATGTGGTTTAGTTCCTTTACAACCAGACTCAGAAGGTTAACTCTCTTACAGTGAAAGGTCTCATTATAAAAAAATAGATCATTTTTTAAATAAAATGTTTCTGTCAGTCTTTCTGCAGAGGATGAACAGAAAAGGTCTGTGCTCCCACTCAGATACTGCTGTTTGTTTGACAGCATGGCACATAACACGATGACCAGTAGAGATTAAAACCAACAGAAAAACAATAATGATTAGGTCCAAATCATTATAGGAAATGTGAAGAGCATCAGGTTAGTGAATGTACATGTTATAGCAACATTATCTACACATCATATACTGTGGATTCACAAAAAGTATCATACCACCATAATTCTCATCATAGAACACACTGGAAAATAAGGTTGTATGTGGTATTGTGAGATGCGGATACTGAACTTTTCATTGACTACCTTCAATTTTAGCTGACTTTAAAACTATCACATCCAGACACTAAGTGGACATACAGTGCATTCAGAAAGTATTCAGGCCCTTTGACTTTTTCCACATTATGTTACCTTACGCCGTATTCCAAAATGTATTAAGTTGTTTTTTTCACCATCAATCAACACACAATACCCCATAATGTCAAAGCAAAAACAATTTGTTTTAGGAGATTTATAAAATAAAAAATATCACATTTACATAAGTATTCAGAACCCTTACTCAGTACTTTGTTGAAGCATCTTTGGTAGTGATTACAGTTTTGATTCTGCTTGGGTTTGTGGCTGCAAGCTTGGCACACCTGTATCTGGGGAGTTTCTCCCATTCTTCTCTGCAGATCCTCTCAAGGTCTGTCAGGTTGGATGGGGAGCATCACTGCACAGCTATTTTCAGGTCTCTCCAGAGATGTTAGATTGGGTTCAAATCCGGGCTCTGGCTGGGCCACTCAAGGATATTCAGAGACTTGTCCCTAAGCCACGCCTGCATTGTCTTGGCTGTGTGCTTAGGGTCGTTGTCCTGTTGAAGGGTAACCGTCGCCCCAGTCTGAGGTCCTGAGCGCTCTGGAACAGGTTTTCATCAAGGATCTTTCTGTACTTTGCTCTGGTCATCTTTCACTCGATCCTGAATTGTCTCCCAGTCCCTGCCGCGTAAAAACATCCCCACAGCATGATGCTGCCACCACCATACTTAACCGTAGGGATCGTACCAGGTTTCCTCCAGACGTGATGCTTGGCATTCAGGCCAAAGTGTTCAATCTTGGTTTCATCAGACCAGAGAGTCTTGTTTCTCATGGTCTGAGTCCTTTAGGTACCTTTTGACAAACTGCAAGCAGGCGTTCATGTGCCTTTTCCTGAGAATTGGCTTCCGTCTGGCCACTCTACCATAAGGGCCGTATTGGTGGAGTGCTGCAGAGATGGTTGTCCTTCTGGAAGGTTCTCCCATCTTCACAGAGGAACTCTGGAGCTCTGTCAGATGGACAATCTGGTTCTTTGTCACCTCCCTGACCAAGGCCCTTCTTCCATGATTGCTGGGCAGCCAGCTCTAGGAAGAGTCTTGGTGGTTCTAAACTTCTTTCATTTAAGTGTGATGGGGACCTTTAATGGTGCGCTGCAGAAATGTTTTGGGAGCCTTCCCCAGATCTGTGCCTTGACACAATCTTGTCTCTGAGCTCTACGGACAATTCCTTCAACCTCATTGCTTCAACCTCATTGCTTGGTTTTTCCCCCAACTGTGGGACCTTATATAGACAGGTGTGTGCCTTTCCAAATCATGTCCATTAAATTGAATTTACTACATGTGGACTCCAATCAAGTTGTAGAAACATCTCAAGAATGATCAATGGAAACAGGATGCACCTGAACTAAATTTTGAGTCTCATAGCAAAGGGTCTGAATACTTATGTAAATAAGGTATTTCTGTTTTGAAATTTGGAAGCATTTCTAAAAACCTGTTTTCACTTTGTCATTATGGGATATTGTATGTATGCAAAAAATATAATTGAATACATTTTGGAATAAGCCCGTAACATAACAAAATGTGGAAGAAGGCAATGGGTCTGAATAATTTCCGAATGCACCGTATACACACCTAGTTTCTTATAACACCATGACAAATCACATTACAGGACCAATAGGTCCTGATGCAATCAAACCTTCAATAAAACACAAGCTCTTTCTGTCTAGGAGTTCTCACACTAAGGTCAGATGTCTTGCTTTACTGCTCTAAAGCAAAAAATACTCAAATTAATAAGTACTCAATTGGATTTCTGACTTCTGTTTTACACCCCTAATCCCACACCTGTCAGGGTTCACACATATGGATGGAGACACAGTGAAAATGTCAGTTAGCTTAGCCATGGGGAGTGGTGAAGGGAGGAGGCATGGAGAGGCTCTTATCATATAAAAATGGCAACTGTGAACTGGCTACGCTACAGAATCAGGCAAACACGAGCCAAAAGCAGCATGCTGTGCTTGTAAAATAAGTCATTTTTCAGTATTGCTTCGGGGATAGAAGAGAGAAGAAATGTATCAATGAAATACCGTCTGTAAACAGATCTGTTTGTCAAATGTCTTCCACTAAGAAATGCATAGGTCACATTTTTGAGAAATGGCCTATTAAAGAACACTCTTGAATAAAAACAGCCTAATCTAATAAAGTGGAATGCTATAACTTGAATGAAAGAGGGCAACTGTTTATACATTTTGAGTCAGGACTCTGTTTTACTGGAGACTGTGCTTAGGTTTGTCCTTGAAGGGACCATGGAAATGGCCTCTGAGAAATCCATCTGTTTTATCTCACAAACTTTGTTTAGCAACATAACTGGTAGAGTGAAAACACATTGCTCAACTTCCGGATGTCTTCTCTCATCAGAAGCGACTTTAATTTGCACATTTAGAGATTCTGATTGTCACCAGGACAAACATAATAATCAAATCCAATAATCACAAAGTGCGATATTCTCATTGTTGTCAATGTGAAGACATTGGTATTCTGTTCTCCTTCCTAAATGCATTAGAATTTAGTTGTGTTTACACTTGACTCTTACATGCGACTTCTGCAATCACGATACGAAGATCGCATTGAAAAGTTGCTTTCTGGTCTGATTGTGTTCAGATCTGGCTGACCAATTCAGGAGGTGGTCAGGGATGCATTGTGTGTGTTAGTATTTCTCCTCAGTCTGGACTCAATCAGGCTACCGAAAGTACATACAATGGGCAATGTCATCAGTACTCTAGAAAACTTGTGTTTTGGGACCGACATGCAACTTTTCATTAAAACGTTGGAGGAAATACGTTCCTACCGTGGAAGGAATGTGTTTGCTGGCCTCATAAATGCTAGCCAGCTAGCTAATATTTTGAAAAACTATTTTTTGTTTGGCTAGAGTTATGCTAACCAGTTTGCGATCCCTTTAGCATTGCTTGCTAGCTTGATGGCTAGCTACAGAGGTTAGCTGGCTAGTTAGCTACTGCGCTCAGTTGTTGTGTTATCATATTTTGCCTATTCCACCGTTTGTAGAATGCATACTGGCATTTGAATATAGCGAGGAAAAGGGAATCCGGACACACTGTGGATACGGTAGACTCATGGCGCGTTCGTCATTCCCATGATCAGAACATGAATACTAAAGCTGCATGAACTGTCAAATCTAGACACAGCCTTAAACACCTAAGAGCAGTCTATTTTATTTAATCTTGCAACAATCAAGAGAATTGGAAGGTTTGACCCCAGGTTCAGGGCTGTGCAGTGATGTTATTGGGTTATTACTCAATAAGCACACTGAGCCTAAAGGACTGTCATCTTTCATCCAAACACAAATTATTCTAGCTGCTGCTTCGCTGTCAACCTCAGCAGACTTCAAAGTAAACATGCTATAGCTGAAATTCTGAATGTAATTACCACATCACTACACACATATCATGAGTTGGTAAACAACTGATACTATCATGATGCTACAAATGTACTTATGCAAATTTTGAAACGGATAATGCAAAGTCTGAATAATGTCTACGACAGTGACTTTAAAAAATAATAATGTGGCCTGCACTATATTGGATTTTCAGTGCTTTAGATGGGACTCTATAAAGTTATTAGATTGAGTTATTAGAAGTCCTAGCTCATTTCATTGTATTGTCTTTAAAGGATGTATCCTCCTCTGTCTAGCCGTGGTAATCATTGCTTTTACCCACCTCTCTTATTGTGTTGGAATGGTTCTCTTCCCACACTCTGGCGCTTAAGATGATCTAGTCTGTGCCACCTTCGTTATGAAGACTATTGAATTCATGTCGGTAAAGCCTGGGTTAATGCACTCATCATGAAACATTCTACTCACTGAAACATGAAGTCCTTTGAAAAGCACGACCAAAACAAAGTACCTTTAAAAACACAGACAGTTACGTAAGCACTTGGCCATGTTTGGAACCTTACTAAAGTAGGCTGTACTTTCGAGAGCACCCAAGCTGGACTGGACAGTGGAGCTAGTACAAGGCCATTTCTACATAATGACTTCAGAACTTGAAGCACTAGGTGCAAAGTGAAGTGAATGGAAGCAGGTGACTCACTGCTCATTGGATTTGGACAGGATTCTTAGACTACTCCACTGTCCAATCTTATCTCAACTACCCTCCATTCTCTCCCTTGCCTAAAATACAAGCAAACCAATGATGCGTAACTTTAAACTTTAAAAATAGGGATATAGAGTGGTTATGTTGATTTTTGTCTCCTCCTATAACTGTGGTCATTCCATGTTTCATGAGCTAAAATAAAAAGATCCCAGAAATGTTACATATACGCACAAAAAAACGTTATTTAAGGTTATTTCTGTCAAATGTTCTGCCTGATCATTACACAGGTGCAACTTGTGCTGGGGACAATACAAGACCACTCTAAAATGTTCAGTTTTGTCACACAACACAATTCCACAGATGTCTCATGTTTTGAGGGAATTGTGCAATTGGCATGCTGCTGGCAGGAATGTCCACCAGAGCTGTTGCCAGAGAGTTGAAGGTTAATTTCCCAAACATAAGCCACCTCCAACATAATTTTAGAGAATTTGGCAGGATGTCCAACTGGTCTCACAACCACAGACCGCGTGTATAGTGTCAAGGGGGAACGGTTTGCTGATGTCAACGTTGTCAACAGAGGGCCCTATTGTGGCGGTGGGTTATGGTATGGGCAGGAATAAGCTACGAACAATGAACACAATTGCATTTTATCGATGGCGATTTGAATGCACATATATAACGTGACGAGATCCTGAGGCCCATTGTCGTCCATTCATCTGTCGTCATCACCTCATGTTTCAGCATGATAATGCATGGCCCCGTGTCGCAAGGATCTGTACACAATTCCTGGAGGCTGAAAATGTCCCAGTTCTTCCATGGTCTACATACTCACTAGACATGTCACCCACTGAGCATGTTTGGGATGCTCTGGATCAACGTGTACGACAGCGCGTTCCAGTTCCCAACAATATCCAGCAACTTCACACAGATATTGAAGAGGAGTGGGACAACATTCCACAGGACACAATCAACAGCCTCCTCAACTCTATGTGAAGGAGATGTGTTGTGTTGTTAGAGGAAAATGGTGGTCACACTGACACAGACTGGTTTTCTGATACACTAGACACTGACTGGTTTTCTGATCCACACCCCAATTTTTTTTTAAGGTATCTGTGACTAACAGATGCACATCTCTATTCCCAGTCATGTGAAATCCATAGATTAGGGCCTACTGTGTTTATTTCAATAGACTCATTTTCTTGTATGAACTGTAACTCAGTAAAATCTTTGAAATTGTTGGGTTAATATTTTGGTTCAGTTCATGATCAGGTCATGTGCAGCTGCACTCCAAATTGATGATTACTTGTGTGCAGCCAGCTGTGGGCACACATCCTTAATTTATGTTGTGTTGCAATCACAACCACAAGTCTCACAAAATATCCTATTTACAATTTGTAGTACATTTTGACAGTAGAATAAATCTTTCTGACTGATATCGATGCTGTTTTCTAAATGAGAAGATGGTTTTTAGGGGCAATTTCTGTTTAACATACCGTCTACACTTGTTCATGTGAGGTATTAGTTGAGTTTAGTGTGGGCGGACTGTACCTCCGACTACACTTAATTGATACTTGTTAAAATGTCTATTCTTTAATGATTTCCTTGTACCTATGTTTGTCCTGTGTAACTGCGAGATTTTATTTAGGTGCGGTACATTCTTCTGGGCTCATCGCGCTAGAACACCGTATGGAACATATGACACATATTACAGGGATCTAAACTAAAGCTAGTGAGATGACGTCCATGAAGAGAATGGGAGTCAACAATGCCAAATAGGAGGGTAGGGTAGCCAACAATTTGTCAGATCCATTGAGGTGTAGCCCAGATGTTTATATTGCGCTTGCCGCCAATACGTCATCAGGCGCAGTTATTTACTGGATGCATCTCATGACATGTAGTTTGTCCAATCCATTAGAGGCCAAAAATGCCCCAACATACCCCGGCATAGATGTACAATTGCAAACCTCATACAATGTTATTAGAATGTTTAGTGGCTGCCAACCAAAAGCATTACACGAATCCCTCTGGCAACACATCAAGTCCTGAAACCTCACCGAAGTGATACAGCCAGGGCTATTCAATTTTGATTGTAAACTAAGAAATTAAATATGAATCCATGAAAAACGTGCCTGGACTCATCCTTGTAGCCGACTGTCTACGCAATGCAAAAGTTGTCTGTTTAGACTCTCCATTACAAAAACGTATATTTCCTATGCTTTCAAATGGGGAAAAATGCACAAAGCTAAAAATATGTTATGACTTCCGAAAACAGCTGTGAAATTGGCAGTCGATAGAGCTACAAATACAACATTCGAACAGGTTATTTGCCTTCCCATTCATTCTAACTGAAAATACAGTTTTGAAAGAAACAATTATAATACAATTTTACCTAAAGATAATGGCTGTCTCTCCATTTTTTCTTCGATTCCTTAAAAAACAAAGTGTTCTTTGGTAACGTTCATGTTCATCGAATAATTTCCTTGTTGTGATTGAGAGGAGGTGGAAAGACAGAGCCGGGCGGATATACTGTATGAGAGATTGACTGTCTGCTGAGTTTCACGGAGTCATTCAGGTTTGTTCACCACAAGGGGACCGCGAGAGTCAGTGTATTTAAAAATGTGAATAATTTACTGCCAACACATTGTTCATATAACCAAATGTAATAGGCATACAATAGTGGCCATGGACAAGTTATTAATTATTGTATTTAAACATGATTTGTAATTCAATATAATTCACTTTTTGTAATTGTCCTGTGTGCATTAGACCTTCCCTATGAACAAGCAACGGAATGTATGTAGCCTATAGAAAATGCAGGTAAAAACATAAGCTTCCCACTGGGCACAGACGTCAGTTCAACGTCTAGTTTTGATTTACATTTGGTTGCGTTAATAATTAACGTGAATTCAAAGTGAAATCATAAAATGTCACCATGTCATTGTATTTAGGTAAAATATAAATAAAAATGTAAATGCCCTTATGGTAACGACTTTTTGCAAATCCAATCAGTTTTCCATGTTGATTCAACGTCATCATATAGATGTTTTTTTTGTTGTTGGTTGAAATGACGTGAACAACTGTGATTCAACCTGTTTTTGCCCAGTTGTTTCTGGTTTTAAAAGGAGCTCATAATTCTTAGTCATTAGCTTATATGTTCAATTCATGACTCCCCTGTGAGCAGTCCCTCTCACGTTTAAACAATTTCTTATATTTTCTCAGTCTGCACTCCAATGCCATAGGGACCAAAGAGTGAAATTAACACATGCCACATAATACCAGACATTTAGCAGTAGGCTATACTGGTAAGGAAAGACGTTTTAACATATATTCATAGAATTTTGTAAATAAATAATTATATTTTGTATATCAATAATATAAACATGTATATCAATAATTTGAATTGCTGATATACATTTTTATTATCGATATCAATATTTAGAATTTTGATATGATCATTTAATTTTTGATATAAAAAAATTAATGATAATGACCTTCATGGGGACGAGATTGCATTTGCATGTTCCTTCATACAGTTACTAGCGAAAGTTCAAACACCCTTTTAATTACAGTCTTCGCATTTTGCTATCTTAAAATTATTTAAAAAAGGAATAAAATAAGATTTTTTCCTATAGATCTACACAACTTCCTCCTCTTTTTTAAAAAGAAAGAAAAATTATAGAAATGTGTTTAAATTAATAAGAAATGTAAATGTATTCATTGCGTATGTCTTCACACCCCAGAGTTAATACTTGGTGGACGCACCTTTGGCAGTCATTACAGCTGTAAATCATTTTGAATAAGAATATACTAACCTGTTTCACAACTCTTAGGGCAACATATCCATTGTTTTGTCAAAATTACTCAAGCTCAATAAGTTTTGTTTGGGAGTCATTGATGGACTACAGTATTCAATGCTTGTCACTGATTTTCAAGCAGATTTAGGTCAGGACTGAGACTATTAGACCATTCAGGAACACTCAAAAGCTCTTGGAAAGCCATTCTGGAGTTTGAAACTTTGGCTTTACAATTTGTGTAATTGTTCCGCTGAAAAATAAACTATCTCAGAGCTAGGTTTTCAGAATACTTTTAACCTGACTTTTGCTCCTTTCATATTTATTTTGATCCTATGACATTTTCCCCAGTCCCTGCTGGTAACAGTCATATCCACAACATGAGGCTGCCACCACAATACTCATCTTATTCAAAATTATTCACACCTGTAATGGCTGCCAATGCTGCTTCCACCTAGTTCCCCTATCCTCCTCATGTTGTATACAAATGACTGCATCGGCAGGCACCCCAACAACTACGTGATTAAGTTCTCGGACAACATCGCTGTCCTCTGGCTGTTAAACAAAGGCTCTGACACTAACGGTTACAAGGCAGAGATTGAAGGATTTGTCAGATGGTGTGATGAACTGTATAAACTGTATAAACATTAACATTTACCCCTGTCAATAAAACTGCTTAACATCAGGGCAGACATAGCGACGGCAATAATGGACTGGAGCCTGGCCTGTGGGGGTTCATCATGTGGAACTGCCACCTAGTCACAGCCTTGCCTGAAATGTTTACATTTTAGGAGACACTTTTATCTAGAGAGACTTACAGGAGCAATTAGGGTTAAGTGCCTTGCTCAAGGGCACATTCACAGATGTTTTTACCTGTTGTCTCTGGGATTTGAACCATCAACCTTTCAGTTATTTGCCCAACGCTCTTAACAGCTAGGTTACCTGCCACCTGACTATGAACTTATTAACTTTTTGTGTGGATAGGGAGGGGGTGCATGATGGGGTATTATTCTCAATTGATTCTATGTATTTACAGTGCCTTGCGAAAGTATTCGGCCCCCTTGAACTTTGCGACCTTTTGCCACATTTCAGGCTTCAAACATAAAGATATAAAACTGTATTTTTTTGTGAAGAATCAACAACAAGTGGGACACAATCATGAAGTGGAACGACATTTATTGGATATTTCAAACTTTTTTAACAAATCAAAAACTGAAAAATTGGGCGTGCAAAATTATTCAGCCCCCTTAAGTTAATACTTTGTAGCGCCACCTTTTGCTGCGATTACAGCTGTAAGTCGCTTGGGGTATGTCTCTATCAGTTTTGCATATCGAGAGACTGACATTTTTTCCCATTCCTCCTTGCAAAACAGCTCGAGCTCAGTGAGGTTGGATGGAGAGCATTTGTGAACAGCAGTTTTCAGTTCTTTCCACAGATTCTCGATTGGATTTAGGTCTGGACTTTGACTTGGCCATTCTAACACCTGGATATGTTTATTTTTGAACCATTCCATTGTAGATTTTGCTTTATGTTTTGGATCATTGTCTTGTTGGAAGACAAATCTCCGTCCCAGTCTCAGGTCTTTTGCAGACTCCATCAGGTTTTCTTCCAGAATGGTCCTGTATTTGGCTCCATCCATCTTCCCATCAATTTGAACCATCTTCCCTATCCCTGCTGAAGAAAAGCAGGCCCAAACCATGATGCTGCCACCACCATGTTTGACAGTGGGGATGGTGTGTTCAGGGTGTTGCTTTTACGCCAAACATAATGTTTTGCATTGTTGCCAAAAAGTTCAATTTTGGTTTCATCTGACCAGAGCACCTTCTTCCACATGTTTGGTCTGTCTCCCAGGTGGCTTGTGGCAAACTTTAAACGACACTTTTTATGGATATTATATATATATATATATATATATATATATATATTTCTTCTTGCCACTCTTCCATAAAGGCCAGATTTGTGCAATATACGACTGATCGTTGTCCTATGAACAGAGTCTCCCACCTCAGCTGTAGATCTCTGCAGTTCATCCAGAGTGATCATGGGCCTCTTGGCTGCATCTCTGATCAGTCTTCTCCTTGTATGAGCTGAAAGTTTAGAGGGACGGCCAGGTCTTGGTAGATTTGCAGTGGTCTGATACTCCTTCCATTTCAATATTATTGCTTGCACAGTGCTCCTTGGGATGTTTAAAGCTTGGGAAATCTTTTTGTATCCAAATCCGGCTTTAAACTTCTTCACAACAGTATCTCGTACCTGCCTGGTGTGTTCCTTGTTCTTCATGATGCTCTCTGCGTTTTTAACGGACCTCTGAGACTATCACAGTGCAGGTGCATTTATACGGAGACTTGATTACACACAGGTGGATTGTATTTATCATCATTAGTCATTTAGGTCAACATTGGATCATTCAGAGATCCTCACTGAACTTCTGGAGAGAGTTTGCTGCACTGAAAGTAAAGGGGCTGAATAATTTTGCACGCCCAATTTTTCAGTTTTTGATTTGTTAAAAAAGTTTGAAATATCCAATAAATGTTGTTCCACTTCATGATTGTGTCCCACTTGTTGTTGATTCTTCACAAAAAAATAAAGTTTTATATCTTTATGTTTGAAGCCTGAAATGTGGCAAAAGTTCGCAAAGTTCAAGGGGGCCGAATACTTTCGCAAGGCACTGTATGTATTTGTGCGGAAGCAACAGAACTCTCTATTGTCCATGTCAAATTTATCTTCCGGGACAATAGAGTACAGTGCATTCGGAAAGTGTTCAGACCCCTTGACTTTTTCCCCACTTTGTTACGTTACAGCCTTATTCAAAAATGGATTCAATAGTTTTTTTTACCCTCATCATTTCACACACAATACCGCATAATGACAAAGCAAAATCAGGTTTTTAGAATCTCATTTACATCAGTATTCAGACCATTTACTCAGTACTTTATTGAAGCAACTTTGACAGCGATTACAGCCTCAATTCTTCTTGGGTATGACGCTACAAGCTTGGCACACCTGTATTTGGGGAGTTTCTCCCATTCTTCTCTGCAGATCCTCTCAAGTTCTGTCAGGTTGGATCGAGAGCTATTTTCAGGTCTCTCCAGAGATGTTAGATCAGATTCAAGTCTGGACTCTGGCTGGGCCACTCAATGACATTCAGAGACTTATCCCAAAGTCACTCCTGCGTTGTTTTGGCTGAGTGCTTGGGATCAGTGTCCTGTTGGAAGGTGATCCTTCGACTCAGTCTGAGGTCCTGAGTGCTCTGGAGCAGGTTTTCATCAAAGATCTCTCTGTACTTTGCTCCTTTCATCTTTCCCTCGATCCTGACTAGTCTCCCAGTCTCTGGTGCTGATGCTGCCACCACCATGCTTCACAGTAGGGATGGTGCCAGGTTTCCTCCAGACGTGACGCTTGGCATTCAGGCCAAAGAGTTCAAACTTGGTTTCATCAGACCAGAGAATCTTTTTTCTCATGGTCTGAGAGTCCTTTAATTGCCTTTTGCCAAACTCCAAGCGGACTATCATGTGCCTTTTACTGGGGGGGGGGGGGGGGGGGGGGGCTTCCGTCTGACCACTCTACCATAAAGACCTAATTGGTGAAGTGCTGCAGAGATGGTTCTCCTTCTGGAAGGTTCTCCCATCTCCACAGAGAAACTCTGGAGCTCTGTCAGAGTGACCATCGGGTTCTTGGTCACCTCCCTGACCATGGTCCTTCCCCGATTGCTCCGTTTGGCCAGGTGGCCAGCTCTAGGAGGAGTCTTGCAGGTTCCAAACTTCTTCCATTTAAGAATGATGGAGGCCACTGTGTTCTTGGGGTCCTTCAATGCTGCAGAAATGTTTTGGGAGCCTTCCCCAGATCTGTGCCTCGACACAATCCTGTCTCGGAGCTCTCTGTACAATTCATTCAACCTCATTGCTTGGTTTTTGCTCTGACATGCACTGTCAACTATGGGACCTTATATAGACAGGTGTGTTCCTTTCCAAATAATGTCCAATCAATTGTAACTTGGCCACTCAGGAAAATGTTTGGTAAGCAACTCCAGTGTAGATTTGGCCTTGTTTAAGTTCATTGTCCTGCTGAAAGGTGAATTAATCTCCCAGAGTATGGTGGAAAGCAGACTGAACCAGGTTTTCATCTAGGATTTTGCCTGTGCTTAGCTCCATTCCATTTCCTTTTTATCCTGAAAAACTCCCCAGTCCTTAACAATTACAAGCATACCCATAACATGATGCAGCCGCCACTATGCTTGAAGATATGGAGAGTGTTACTCAGTAATGTGTTGCATTGGATTTGCCCCAAACATAACATTTTGTATTCAGGACATTTACTGAATTGCTTTGTCACATTTTTTGCAGTATTACTTTAGTGCCTTGTTGCAAACAGGATGCATGTTTTGGAATATTTGTATTCTGTACAGGCTTCCTTCTTTTCCCTCTGTCAATTACGTTAGTATTATGGAGTAACTACAATGTTTTTATCCATCCTCAGTTTTCTCCTATCGCAGCCATTAAACTCTGTAAAAGTTTTAAAGTCACCATTGGCCTCATGGTGAAATCCCTGAGCGGTTTCCTTCCTCTCTGGCAAAAGAGTTGGTAACAATGCCTGTATCTTTGTTGTGACTGGGTGTATTTATAGACTCACCCAGCAATATGTTAACATTCAATCAGGAGATTAAGAGTTGAATCGCTTGGTGGGTTGTGCTCAGCCCTCTATCTTTCTTTTCCCTGTATCAACACACAGTTTAGTTTTTCAAGACCAATTCATCTGGGTCACGGCACCAAGTGTTAGCAGTTTATGTTACTCTTAAATAACACAGACCCCAAGGCAAATAAGAGGGAGGTAAATAGGTGTATTCAAAGAGGACAAATCATAGATGTAATGCTGAAAGGTAGATGGTCCATCTCCCCAGTCCTCAGTGATTCTCTCCACAGAACAAAGAACAGGGTGTAGTTTTATAACCCAACCCTAGCCTGTGGTTGACCAATTAGAATTCCTAGAATTGAACTTCCGACTTCAACTGTAGCTATGAGTCCTGGACTGAACACCTGCAATGGACTGAACACCTGCACTGACTCTCCGGACCTTAGCGCACATGCACTCACTCACGCACACACCCACACAGACATTCACTCATCCACACACACACACACACACATCACAACTGCTGCAACCAGACTCTTATTATTATTGCTAAATACTGCACAATTTTTTGCTGATCTGGCATAAGGTTTTACCTATACAACATGAATCATTTCCTTGTTGGAAGAAAGGAAAGGTGGGTGGGATGATGGATGTTCGAGGAAACCATCCAGCAGAGGGTACTAAAACTCTTTCTTTAAAATTGGCGAGCTACTATAGTAGGACATTTTTCAAATGAAATCTTAGTATATACAAAGATGATCTATATATAGATAATATTTTGCCTTTTCCTCTCTGATATATGTCAGTACCTAACCACTGTATCTAACCATTCTGCTGTTTGTGTGTCTGTTCTAAATGTGTGCCGTTTCCCTTATTTTCTCAGAGTGACCGGAGATTGGAGATTGCAGAGGCACAGCCTTGTAGATATGTCTCCGGGCCAGAGCCCTCGTCTATGTACTTAGTTTGAGGAGTTAGCAAGGTAACTTTGGTCGGCTCTGAGTTAGTGGCATTGGAGGAAATATTTTGATGGCAGGGCCAGCTAAAATGTAGGTGGGCCAAAATTCTTCTATCTGTGATACTACTCTAGAAATGAGAAAATTCATAACACTCTGCGCTTGGGATTCTTGACCAATCATGTTCACATTGTCATGCTGCATCACACAGTTGGTATGGTGGCTGTTTGCAATATCACACACACATCAAACCACACCCCCAAAACAACTCTCAGTCATGGCTTCTTTGCATTTCTTAATGAGCAAGCTAAAAAGCCAGTCCAAATCAGTGAGTTCTTTAAAGTAGTCAACTGGGTGGGGATTTCTATAAGTTGGGGGCGATCAGCCAATGATCAGAGCATTGTCTTCTTCTTCAAGCATTTCACTGAACTTGAGCATGTGACAAATAAAACTTGAAATAGGGTGCTATGGTTTGTAAATGGCTATAAGCTATATCACCACTGTCTTGTGGCTACAATACATTAATGACACACAATATTTGGTTCAGGATTCCAGCACTGCAGGTGGTATAGAGGTCCTGGATGGTATGAAGCTCAGCCCAGTACATACGCACTATATTCTGTAGCGCCTTGCAGTTGGATGCCAAGCAGTTCCATACCAAGCGGGGATGCAGCCAGTCAAGATGCTTTTGATGGTGCAGCTGAATAACGTTTTTAGGATCTGATGGCCCATGACAAATCTTTTCAGCCTCCAAGGTTGTTTTAGAGAATTTGGCAGGGCGTCCAACCGGCCTCACAAGTGCAGACCACGTGTAACCACGCCAGCCCAGGGCTTCCACATCCGGGACAGCTGAGGAAATTAAGGAGTATTTCTGTCTGTAATAAAGCCCATTTATGGGGAAAAACTCGTTCTGATTTGCTAGGCCTGCTCCCTAGTGGGTGGGAATGGCTCCCAAATGGGTGGGTCTATGCCGTTCCAAGTTCACAGGCCCACCTATGGCTGCGCCCCTTCCCAGTCATGTGAAATCCATAGATTAGGGCCTTCATTGACTGATTTCCTTATATGAATTGTAACTCAGTAAAATGTTAGAAATTGTTGTGTTTACATTTTTGCTAAGTATAAATGAAACCACTGATGGAAGTGATCACCACCTGCACTGTAATTGTTCTCCACCGCCTAGCTCATGCAGCAGCACTGATCAATGAACAAAGGAATGTTTGTTGAGGGAAAGAGGGGCCAAGCACTGAGAGTTATGCTAATTATCACCATCTACATGGGAGCTGTGAATTGCAGGTTATTATCATGTGTTCAGGTAGAAGCCATTAGCCTAGCCATTAACTCAAACAAAGTAAACCATGTTGCAAAGTTGATGCCGCATTTATGTCATGTAGGAGTGATTGGAGGAATTGCTTGTCTACTTCGGAGGAAAGACTTGGAGTGTTCACATGCTCGGGGCTCGGAAGAAATGCAAGAATCATTCTCACCATTAACAGCCGAAATCGTGGCATTGTTTTTTGCCCTTTTCAGTGGTGCGTGACGTCAGAGTTCCGCATGTGGGAAAGATCGGGGTCCAGAGATCATACCCGAGTTTCCTAGTTGTAATTACGGGTTGGAGGGGCATTCACATGCATTTTTCCCAATAGGAAGGTCATACTTGATGTGAACATGGTCTGAACTTGGAACGATGCATGTGCATTTTGTATACTTATGTGGATGAGTCAACTTATTTGAATTACATTTTCATATGATTTAATACATGTTTTTAACAAAGTGCGCTCCATTTGAGGTAGAAATCGAAAGTAAACGTTATTACAAGGAAAAAAACTTTCAGGCCTAATCATTTTGAGACTACAGGAAATAGGTTGACTGCTATGTTAATTAAACAACTGCAGTCATGGCTGCTTGGATTGTCAACAGCCTTGTGGCTATTGTAGTCTTTTGACTGTGGGCCGGTTAAGGAGTTTTGGTGTCTCTGATGGGTCTTTGGCCTGGTTTGCTAACTACCTCTCTCAAAGAGTACAGTGTATAAAGTCAGAACATCTGCTGTCTAAGCCACTGCCTGTCACCAAGGATGTACCCCAAGGCTCGATCCTAGGCACCACGCTCTTCTCAATTTACATAAACAACATAGCCCAGGCAATTGGAAGCTCTCTCTTCCATTTATATGCAGATGATACAGTCCTATACTCAGCTGGCCCCTTCCTGGATTTTGTGTTAAACGCTCTACAACAAAGCTTTCTTAGTGTCCAACAAGCTTTCTCTACCCTTAACCTTGTTCTGAACACCTCCAAAACAAAGGTCATGTGGTTTGGTAAGAAGAATGCCCCTCTCCACACAGTTGTGATTACTACCTCTGAGGGTTTAGAGCTTGAGCTAGTCAAGTACTTGGGTGTATGGCTAGACGGTACACTGTCCTTCTCACAGCACATATCAAAGCTACAGGCTAAAGTTAAATATAGACTTGTTTTCCTCTATCGTAATCGTTCCTCGTTCACACCAGCTGCCAAACTATACCCTGATTCAGATGACCATCCTACCCATGCTAGATTATGGAGACATCATTTATAGATCGGCAGGTAAGAGTGCTCTCGAGTGGCTAGATGTTCTTTACCATTCAGCCATCAGATTTGACACCAATGCTCCTTATAGGACACATCACTGCACTCTATACTCCTCTGTAAACTGGTCATCTCTGTACACCCGTCTCAAGACCCACTAATTGATGCTTATTCATAAAACCCTCTTAGGCCTCACTCCCCCCTATCTGAGATATCTACTGCAGCCCTCATCCTCCACACACAACACCTGTTCTTCCCAAAGCACACACATCCCTGGGTCACTCGTCTTTTCAGTTAGAGACCGGAATGAGCTGCAACAAACACTCAAACTGGACAGTTTTATCTCAATCTATTAATTCAAATATTTGATCATGGGCACTCTTACTGACAGTTGTGGCTGCTTTGTGTGATGTATTGTTGTCTCTACCTTCTTTCCCTTTGTGCTGTTGTCTGTGACCAACAATGTTTGTACCATGTTTTTTTCTGCTACCATGTTGTGTTGCTGCCATGTTATTGTCATGTTGTGTTGCTGCCATGCTATGTTGTCCTCTCGGGTCTCTCTTTATGTAGTGTTGTGCTGTCTCTCTTGTCATATTTTTAAAAATAAAAAAGCCCCTATCCTCGCAGGAGTTATTTTGCCTTTTGGTGGGCAGTCATTGTAAATAATAATTTGTTCTTAACTGACTTGCCTAGTTAAATAAAGGTTGAATAAAAAATAATAATAATAAAACAATAAAAACGGGGACCATTTCTGAAGTTTCCAGACTGGGAATGCAAAGGAACTCGGATATTAATCGTCACTAGTTATCACAGCCACACGTTCATAAATGGCTAAACTCTGTAAAACCTAAAGATTTTGCAATTGTTTTAGATGCCATTCCCTCAGGTGTTGCTATGTTGTTCAGGAACATGTCAAGACCTGACCCTCAGAGCCTACCTTCTATTGACCCTGTTGACTCATCAGTAGGAAAGATTTGTTTCTCTTTTGGTCCATTCAACAACAGAGCGATACGATCCTTGTTTCAGCAGGATGTTGTATGGAGGTCAGGATGACCTTATGTCATGCCTTATTGGAATGGATTTATTGATAATATCTGTTGGAAAAAAGTTTGGATGTTGCCACACACATACCTACTTGTTAATAAAATTAATGAAGTTTCCTTTAAAAATATTCATAAATATTATCCTGCCAACCACTATATGAAGAAGTGTAAGGAAAACATCAACTCAAATTGCTCCTTTTGTAATGACCACCCAGAAACAGTTTTGCATCTTTTTTGGCATTGTATGCATGTAAGAAAACTGTGGCAAGTAGGTTTATAATTGAACACATTTCTGAAGATTTTACACTATTGTGGAGAGATGTACTGTTTGGATTCTTTACATACAATAGAAATAAGCGGAAACATTTTTATGTAATTAATTTCATTATTCTTTTGGCCAAATTTCATATACACAAATGTAAATTTACAAACAGAAAACCACATTTTCGTACCCTACAAAAATAAATTGAACTGTATTTTAAGACTGTTAAATGCTCTACTAACAAAAAAGCTGTTAGAATTGTAAGTATATGCATGTCCCTTAAGGTCCTTGTGTAATTGTAATGTGATATTGTACCCCCTAGCTCGATTGTCTATTGTTTGTAATCTATGTATGCTTGTGTTCCCTCATGTGCTTTATGTATTGATTTGTTGTTAATAAAAAAATTAAAAAAAATTAAAAATGTCTAAACTCCGCCTGTTTCTACAATTTCAGATTTTAAACCTACCCCTAACCTAATCACACTGCTAACCTTATGCCTAACCTTAATTTAAAGGTAAATAAATTATATATTGCCAATTTCTATTTTGTGTCTGCAGTAACTAGTGACGCAACCCCTCTGGACTCCACCCACTGAAGACGGCTCCAGCAAGGATTTGAAGAACTTAACCTGTGGCTCCAGTCTTGTTTTGTGAAGTCACGTTTCCACCTCCCGCGAGTTTACACGTCACCAGTTTCCTGTTGTTATTTTGTCAATGGTGGACAGTCTAACTAACTCATAAATGTCGGGGAATATCAACACTGTAACCAGGAAAAGACGGGAAGGCGGTTAGCTATTTATTGATAGAAGCTAAAACCAAACTCTCCAAGCCTGTGGCATTGACAAGAGGCGGCAGCTAATTAGCTTAATAGCTGGCAAAAATCTGACAGTAGGCTAGCTACTGTAGCAGTAGCAGCGGCCTTGGTCGGTTTTGGAAAAGTTGCCTTATTTTATGTCCATCATCAAGAAATTACCATCATCTATGGACATCTAGTTTGGAGCGTCACCCGGACCGGTATGTAGCCACGATTGGCATATTTTAGAAGTTGTGCAAAATTACATCTAAACGAAGCCCCAAACTATCGTTATAGCGTTCTAACTACAACGTTAACTAATATTACGCCACTTGTTAGCGAACATTGCGTTAGTAAAGTTTGATAGCTAGCTAGCTAACTGTGTTAGCCTGCTGTCACTTTCAGCTAGAAACAGGGGATGTTTGCTTGCTAATGTTATCAAGCCCACAGCACAAGCATCCCCATAGTTACCGAAGATTTATGATTAAATATAACATGTTCTATACTAAATGTCATGTAAGTCCCCGATTGGCAAATACTTAGTTAGGTAACGTTAACTTACGTTAACTAGCTACAATTAGTAAACTAGCTAGGCTAACTAACTATTCACTTAGATGACTAATAATGTGATGTAGTTGTTCAGCGGCTTCACTGCAAGTATATTGTATGTTTTTAATATTCAATAAAAAACTGGATAGTAAGTTTTTCTAGATTAGTTACAAATGATCACCTCTCCTTTGCAGTGACAATGAGAACTACTTGCAGCCGACCGATGTTGTGCTTCAAACTGTAATACGCGACAGTTAATGTGAATAATTATTCACCAAATGTATCGTGGAGTTGGGTTTAATCGCCTACTAGCTAACTAACCAAGTTGATTTAACTTTGTTGGGAGCCACACCTCAGTTGTTCTGCTTTTGTTGAAAATTATTTGGCAGATTTATAGTAGTAACTGTTTATGACAATGTATTTTAAAATGTAATGTTAATAACACTGAAACTGTAGCTTGTAGCTGTCATTTTACACTTAGTTTGTGGCTGTCACTGGGTTTTCAGCCAGACTGTCAAAAGTGGTTGCTGCGAGTAGATGGGCTGTAGGCTTGATCTTGAATATTAAAACACCATTTGAAATAGTCATCCATGCCAGCCTGAGCTGTTGTTTATTACATAGAGAACCTATTAAACCTAATTATGTCGTTTAATATGAGTAAACTGCAGTGACATGAGAGGAATGCATGGAGTGTGAAATATGAGATTCCAGAAGGCCATGGACATTATCAGAATTCCCGATATGCCCTCAGATGAACCATCACAGGCAAAGCGTCAATACAGGACTAAGATTGAATCCTAGAACACCGGCTCTGACGCTCGTTGGATGTGACAGGGCTTGCAAACTATTACGGACTACAAAGGGAAAACCTGCCTCAAACTGCCCAGTGACGCGAGACTACCAGACGAGCTAAATGCCTTTTATGCTTGCTTGGTGGCAAGCAACACTGCAGCATGCATGAGAGCACCAGCTGTTCCGGACTACTGTGTGATCATGCTCTCCGTAGCCGATGTGAGTAAGACCTTTAAACAGATTCAACATTCACAAAGCTTCAGGGCCAATCAGATTACCAGGTCATGTACTCAAATCATGTGCGGACCAACTGGTAAGTGTTTTCACTGACATTTTCAACCTCTCCCAAATCGAGTCTGTAATACCTACATGTTTCAAGCAGACCACCATAGTCCCTGTGCCCAAGAAAGCGAAGGTAACCTGCCTCAATAACTACCGCCCTGTAGCATTCACATCGGTAGCCGTGAAGTGCTTCGAGGCTGGTTGTGGCTCACATCAACACCATCCCGGAAACTCTGGACCCATTCCAATTCGCATACCATCCCAACAGATCCACAGTTGACATAATCTCAATCTCATTCCACACTGCTCTTTTCCACCTGGACAAAAGGAACCCCTATGTGAGAATGCTGTTCATTGACTACAGCTCAGCATTCAACACCATTGTGCCCACAAAGCTTATCACTAATCTAAGGGCCCTGGGACTAAACACCTCCCTCTGCAACTGGATCCTGGACTTCCTGACGGGCCGCCCCCAGGTGGTTACGGTACGCAACATCTGCCATGCTGATCCTCAACACTGGGGCCCCTCAGTTGTGCGTGCTTAGTCCCCTCCTGTACTCCTTGTTCACCCACGACTGCGTGGCCAAGCACGACTCCAACATCATCATTAAGTTTGCTGACGACACAAGTGTTAGGCTTAATCACTGACAACGATGAGACAGCCTACAGGGAGGAGGTCAGATATGGACAATGACCTCTCCCTCAACGTGAGCAAGTCAAAGGAGAGGGGGTTGAACAGGCCCCCATTAACATTGCCGTGGCTGTAGTGGAGCAGGTCGAGAGCTTCAAGTTCCTTGGTGTCCATATCACCAACAAACTAACATGGTCCAAGCACACCAAGACAGTTGTGAAGAGGGCACGACAACACCTTTTCCCTTTCAGGAGACTGAAAAGTTTTAGCATGGGTCCCCTGATCCTCAAAAAGTTCTACAGCTGCACCATCGAGAGCATCCTGACCGGTTACATCACCGCCTGGTATGGCAACTGTTCGGGTTTCGACTGTAGGGTGCTACGGAGGGTAGTGCGTACGACCCAGTACTTCACTGGGGCCAAGCTTCCTGCCATCCAGGACCTATATACTATACGGTGTCAGAAGAAGGCTCAAAAAATTGTCAGACTCTAGTCACCCAAGTTATAGACTGTTCTCTCTGCTACCACATGCCAAGCAGTACCGGAGTGCCAAGTCTAGGTCCAAAAAGCTCCTTAACAGCTTCTACCCCCAAGCCATAAAACTGCTGAACAATTAATCAAATGGCCGGCCACCTGTATATTTACATTGACACCCCCTCCTTTGTTTTAACTCTGCTGCTACTCGCTGTTTATCTGTGCGTAGTCACTTTATCCCTACCTAGATGTACTAATGACCTCAACTAACCTGTACCACCGCACATTGACTTGTTACTGGTCCTCCCTGTATATAGCCTCATTATTGTTATTTGTTACTTTTTATTTTATTTTTTACTTTATTTCTTGAACTGCGTTGTTGGTTAAGGGCTTGTAAGTAAGCATTTCATAGTAAGGGCCTGTTGTATTCGGCGCATGTGACATACAATTGTGATTTTGATTAATTTAAGCAATTTCAACATTGGAGGGAAATGCATTGCTTCTACTGTCACCCTACGTGAAGACTTTGTGTGATAAATAATACACCCAAAGTCATGTATTTTTCTTTCCTATGTTCCTGTCCCGTCATAAGGAAACCTTGTTAGGTATTTGCTGTAGAACCGGTTGGAATGGACATAGAACAGCTCTTTAAATGGAAGTGCAACAGCTCTTGAGTCAGCAGTCTGTCATTAATGATACATTGGTTATTTATTTCCTTCATACATCCATACGTATGTATAATCAATCCTGTTTTGAACCTCTGCAGATGCTGGGTAAGAGGTGCTTGTCCCAGTCACTTAGATTCTTTGCCTGCCTGCAAGTAGCAATAATGCAGTGTTTGGCTTCAATGTGTGTCTGCTCAGGTGGTTTGAACTCTGTTTTCCTGGATAGATGGCAGCATAAACGTACTGCTGCTGACATTAGGTTCCTATTTCTCACATACAGTGCCTTCAGAAAGTATTCAGACCTCTTGACTTTTTACACATTTTGTTAGGTTACAGCCTTATTCTAAAATTGATTAAAAAAAAATTCCCCCCTCATCAATTTATACCCAAAGCAAAAAAACATTAAACATTTTTATGTGAAATTATTACATTTACATAAGTATTCAGACCCTTTACTCAGTACTTTTTTGAAGTACCGTTGGCAGCGATTACAGCCTTGAGTCTTGGATATGACTCTACAAGCTTGGCACACCTGTACTTCGGGAGTTTCTCCCATTGTTCTCTGCAGATCCTCTCAAGCTCTGTCAGGTTGGATGGTGAGTGTTGCTGCATGGCTATTTTCAGGTCTCTCCAGAGATATACGATTGGGTTCAAGTTTGGGATCTGGCTGGGCCACTCGAGGACATTGAGACTTGTCCCAAAGCCACTTCTGCTTTGTCTTGGCTGTGTGCTTAGGGTCGTTGTCCTGTTGGAAGGTGAACCTTCTCCCCAGTCTGTGGTCCTGAGCACTCTGGAGCATGTTTTCATCAAGGATCTTTCAGTACTTTGCTCCATTCGTCTTTCCCCTCAATCCTGACTAGTCTCCCATTCCCTGCCACTGAAAAACATCCCCCACAGCATGATCCTGCAACCACCATGCTTCACCGTAGGTATGGTGCCAAGTTTCCTCCAGATGTGACGCTTGGCGCTCAGGCCAGAGTTCAATATTGGTTTCATCAGACCAGAGACTCTTTTTTTTTTTTCTCATGGTCTGAGAGTCTTTAGGTGCCTTTTGGCAAACTCCAAACAGGCTGTTGCGCTTTTTACTGAGGAGTGGCTTCAGTCTGGCCACTCTACCATAAAGGCCTGATTGGTGGAGTGCTGTAGAGATTGGTTGTCCTTCTGGAAGATTCTCCCATCTCCACAGAGGAGCTCTGTCAGAGTGACCATCGGGTTCTTGGTTACCCCTGAGCAAAACCCTTCTCCCGCGATTGCTCAGTTTGGCCGGGCGGCCAGCTCTAGGAAGAGTCTTGGTGGTTCCAAACATCTTCCATTTAAGAATGATGGTGGCCACTGTGTTCTTGGGGACCTTCAATGCTGCAGACATTTTTTTGGTCCCCTTCTCCAGATCTGTGCCTCGACACAATCCTGTCTCGGAGCTCTACGGACAATTCCTTCGACCTCATGGCTGGATTTTTGCTCTGACATGCACTGTCAACTCTACAACGTTTATATAGTCAGGTGTGTGCCTTTCCAAGTAATGTCCAATCAATTGAATTGACCATAGGTGGACTCCAAGTTTTAGTTGCATCTCAAGGATGATCAATGGGAACAGGATGCACCTGAGCTCAATTTCGAGTCTCATAGCAAAGGGCCTGAATACTTATGTAAATTGCTGATTTTTATTTAATTTGGTCAATTTTAGGATAAGGCTGTAATGTGGTCTGAATACTTTCCCAAAGGCACTGTACAGCCACACTGAACTTTAGCAATTTTAATAAAATAAACTTTTCTAATTGAAGGTGAACAGGAGTGATGTGGAGCTCCAAGCGGAATGAGCCACCCCTGACTGTCCCGGCGCAGACTACTGGGCAGGACAATGCAATTTCTTTGATTGAGCCTTTATTTAACTAGGCAAGTAAAGTTAAGAACAAAATCTTATTTACAATAATTGACCTACACCGGCCAAACCCGGATGACGCTGAGCCAATTGTGCGCTGCCCTATGGGACTCCCAATCACGGCCGGTTGTAATACAGCCTGGATTTGAACCAGGGTGTCTGTAGTGACGCCTCAAGCACTGAGGTGCAGTGCCTTACCCGACTGCGCCACTCGGGAGCCCATTCTTCTATTACCATTCTTCTATCAGTGCAACATTCTGTCTGTCACACTGAAGGAATAAGGATGTGGGATACCTCTTCAAGTTACCTTGAATGTCTCTATGGGGCTGCAAAGGCTTTGTTTGCCTTTTTGTGTTGCTAATTTTTTTAAATTATTTTTTTAATGCCTTTCTCTCCTCAGAGCTGTCAGCTGCATGGAAAAGTCTGAATCAGACCAAAGCTGCTGTAAGTAAACCCATATTAACAATGTTGTTTCACAGTTTTTCTATTTTTGTAGACTCCCCACTTAATGCAATGACACATGCATGGGCTGTGGTATTTGAGTTTTTGTTCTGCATTCTTTGTCTGAGTCAGGCGCTTTTGTTTTCCTTGCAGTTGCAGCACATTGAGAACCACCTGGAGGCTTCTCCTGGCTCTGGAGTTCTGCTGGATTCCGTCATGGATACAAAGAAAAGCTCTGGGGGCGCCACCAGGAAAGTGAGCCACAGAGGTGAGGTACACAATGATATAGCTCATCATTGTGAGCCATGGTTACTATTTACAGAACAAGGTTCTCAAACTGGACTTAGCAGCAGGCATCGTCATTACTTTGTGTTGTTTTGCATTGCAAGGTTACTTTGCAGGAATTCTAACCCTATCTCTCCTGACTCAGATGGGCGGCGCACAGAGGACTGCTCCCAGGCAGGCGGAACCTCCAAGTCCAGAAGGAGGAGTCATCGGAGCCCAGACAAGAGCTCCCGCAGCCCCCTGAGGAACACCACACAGGACAGCAACGTCCACAGGAACAACTGTGTTGAGTTTAAAGAGCCTCTGACCTCTTATAGGTATGCACTGTTAATGAGATGTAAAAACATTTTAAGTGTATTTCTACCATGTTTACTAATGTATGCTGAGGTTGTGCGGCGATACAGTGCAAAAGGTTGTGTTTTTAGTCCCTGACCTACCCTATAAGTCCTGCAGTCAGAGATGGTCGTTAAGTCGCTACTTTTACAGCCACATGTACATGTGTAGGTCTTTGCACATAAGGCTGCCATTCAAAGCCATGTGATCTTGACACATCCCATTCAAATAGCCTGAATGCTTAAGTGACCCTCCCCCCCCCCCCCCCCCCAGGGAAGCAACCCCAACACCCCCCCTGACCTCCTCCCAGCTGGAGGCCCAGAGTCTGCAGTCGGAGGATGCCACCCCCCCTCCCCCGGACTCCTGTCTCAGCCAGCTGGTCTACCAGAGCGACACGCGAGACCAGCAGACTCACGGAGACCTGGACAGCACACACTCGTCTGCTCTGGACAGCACTGTGGTGCGCTACCTCAACCACTGTCCCACGCTGGAAGCCCTGCGGCCCCCAGGCCACACTGCTGCAGCCAGAGACGCTAACAAGGAGGGGGGCCCGGAGCACAGGCCCAAAGCACACACCCTGGAGGGCCCGGCCCCACCCCCAGCAGAGACTGTTTCCTCAAGCCCTGGTTCGGCCTCCCAGAGGCTGGAGAACCTGAGGCGGAGGAAGCCTGACGACAAGCTGGAGAAGCTGAAGGAGACGATCCGCAGACAGAGAGAGCACCTGGAGGCTGCTGACAGAGACAGGCTGCTGGAGCAGCCTGTGGGCATCAGTGGAGCTGTGGAGACCACCACCGTACCCACGGCTAAGATACGCAAAGTGGCAGCCGCACCTCCGGCACCTATATACAAAGGTAAAGCCCACTGGATAGAGAAAGTTGGTCTCCAATTGCACTGGATGTAAAAATCTGATTACATCATTCCTTCAAACCAAACAGTAATTTGTTCTTATCAGGTTTCAACAGGAGTGAGACCAAGATCTGCACTCCTGATGGTAAAGTGTGGCGAGAGATCTACAGAGACCTGTCTCGCCAGCTTTCAGGTGAGCACTGAGTGGTAGATGACCAATCAAAGGACACACCCTATGCTATTAGCTATGCTTACATAATGACCCCTGCAGTTAACAGGTGTTATTAACAGATGTGGGGAGTGACTGAAAGGACTGTGGAGATGAACTGCCTGCTCATCACCGCTCAATAGAATCAATGGGCTGTTGACGTCATAGTGGATTTACAATGGAAAAGGGCATCAGATGGACAGCATAGTCCAGAGGTGCTCAAGTACTATTTGAGAAGATCTGATCACACAAATTTCATGGTGGCACAGGTCTGAAGGGATATTGTTGTTTATTGGCATAATAACAAACCCCCACCTCGCAACCCATGCGATCCCTTGTTCACACCTTTTGTTGGCGGAGAATTTTAAGCAGTTTTAATGCTCATTTCCTGCAATTGTACACATTTTCCCATGTATTACGTGTTTCTATGATACAGGGGTCAAAGCTTCCCCCAAAATAACTTGCTCGCTGTGGTAGAACATTTATTTTGATTGGCGATTTTGTGCATTTATCAAAATCCCATCAGACCCATCAGCCTGATTTTCGAATGTGTCATGTAAACAAGATTATTAGGGAAATCGTAAACATTTAAATCAAACTATTATATTAATCTGCTATTCACAATAACAGTATTATTGTGTGCTGGTAATGTTCCACTTGGTCAGTCACCGGGATCGTCTCGTAAACACCAGCCACACTACATGATAATGGCAACAAAAATCATGATGCTGCCAGAACTTTGTCAGAGCCTACTACTTAATGTAGTGGTACTTAATCGTCAGACCTAGACCCTATCACACTGAATGACCCAAGATGTCCGACAATCGTTTACAACCTAAGGATTTGACCACGTGAACATGAACATTTTGTCTGATACGGCAAAATCGTGGCAAAAGACAGCTAAAATCGTAGTCTGCAAAGTCTTTAAGTGTTTTTCTTTTCAAGCCACATAAGTCTAATCTTTGGGATGGAAGAATGCTTTGTTTTACTTGAACTACTAAAACCGGATATAAAGTATGTAGAAAAGATGATGGACCTATATAATCTTTGAGAACTAACAATTCTGAGAACTGAATTCGAGACCATTTATTTTATGTTTGAGCATAACAACACAGCATTAGCCATGGCAAAATGCATAGAATTGCAGGAAATTAACTTTAAAACTGCAAAATCTTCTCGGCTCCATGCAGAATAAGTGGAAACACATGAAATTTGCTTTAAAATTGCAACATTTTCTCTCCGCTCCATGGAGAAATCTGTAGAATTGCAAGAAATTGGCAAAAAAAAAGTTAAACAAATTTCTCTACAACGCCAAGATGGAGACCTCTTAAATATTATTGTCCAGGGCCATTCAGATTAGATGACCAGACCTATTGCCACTCCCAATACCTAAACTCCCAGTTTGATCTGGGAAAAAAACTAATACTAGGCTATAAATATATTTGATGTTCAGATTTCAAGCTCCTGTGCTTAAATACTGCTCTGCCGTTCAAACTGCCCTGGAAATGAGATGGCATAAAATACGCTCCAGTATTTTCAGAAAGACTAAGGGCTATTTTACCTATCCCAGTCAACTGTTTCCTTCAATAAATAAAGCAACTGGCCTATTTCGGACAAGAATGATTTTGAGAGAAAACATTTCCACCAAAGAAATGTGTCCTCTAAATTTAGGATAACTTGATGAATGTGGTGAGTTTTTTTGCTGCAGCAGAATTTCCAGGCATTTTGCCACAACCGCAGCACTGCTTGCTTCCCTACCATTTTGTATGACTGTTTGAAGAAACATTTTTGTATTTTCTTTGTCCTCTCTGCTGATTCCTGGGCTTCCTCACAGGTTTTCATGCCAAAGTTATCTGCTGCGTCCTCTTATACTGATACATTCCACCCGCTTCATATTCAATTGCTTTGTTTTGCATTCAGATGTCTTTCAGGAAGGTAGCAACTTTTTAGAAATGTGATAGTTCTGTTATTTTTCCCTCTTTTGTGTTCAAACTGTCATGTCATATCCTTTCTCCCCGTCTTAGAGAGCACCAAGCCCAAGCAGCGACCCACAGAGAAGGCTAAGGAAAGGAAGCCGTCCAAGCCTGTGAGGAAAATCCATAAATCAGCTTCTGTTCCCCACCCGGAAACCAAGCTAGGTTGGATCTCTTTTCATTTTTCCCCGTCTCTCTCTCTCTCGCTTTTTATTTGTCTCTCGTGCTTACTCATCCTGGGTCTATGCGTTCAATAGAAGATGTGGAAGCTCCTCCAATATTGTGCGTGTAGGTGATAATTCATCACAAAGCCCAGGGGTCTTTCACAAACAGGGGGAATCTCCTCATTTGTTTTGGTTCATTAGTTACTGTGCAGCACGCACACTGAATCTGAGCAGGCGTATCACAGTGAATACATCTGGAAGGCGTGTACCACAAGGCCTTAACTGTGTGCTATTAAACAGGCCTCTGTTTGTCAGTGGCACCATTTAAGTCACTTATCACCCTGAAATCTAGGATCAAGTTCAGCTCCTTTACCAAACAGGAACAGCTGCTGGCCTAACATCAGCCCCTGCTTTGTAGAGCAAATCGGTAGGCTATATTATTCAAAGTAATGGAAGAATTGAGAAATGGTAATGTTCCATTTGTTGAAAATGAATCCAGCAGCACTGTGCTTTGTGTTAGAGCCCTTGAGTTCACTGCAGTGCTGACACCTTTTATGAAGGAAGTTGAAAAAATATATATTTTCAAAGTTGGTTATGCAGATGGTGCATAATTGACCCATACTCATTACATTTGCATAATGCAGCTCTAAAATAATTTATCTCCAAAGACTTCATAGTAGAGCGAGACGACATCATTATGTCTCTTGTGTGCACGTGAGTATCACTTCAGTAAAACAGCATTAGGTTTTATTTGACACATTTTCAAGGGGCAATAAGCTGTTGAAACATCCATTTCTGGACATAGAAATGAATTATATGTACCAATTAAATCTTGAAGGATATAACTTATAAATGCCTCATGAGTTCAACTGTTGTACCCCATCATAACCCAAATAAAAGCTAGTTTTACTCCAATGTTTGTAACTATGTAAATGTAAACAAACACTGTTTAGCCTCAAAACACAGTTAACTGTCATTTTGATATCTTAGATGGCCAGTCCTTGCATCCATAGCCCTGTCTATTACTGAGTGGCAAAAATTGTAGGTATATCCCTCAGCTTTTTACCAAAACAGAGCAGGGTTGACCACTTTGTTTCAATGAAGGATTCTAAGTTGAAAGTCTTTGCTTTCTGATAAACAGTCCTGCCATAAGTCATTACTGCTGAACTCTACAGCGACCATGACCTTTCTGTGTGTTTTCGTGGTGTGCTCCCTGTTGCTGCAGTGATCAGCACCACGTCATGGCGGGAGGGCCAGAAGCTGGTGAAGATGGTACTGGGCCCTGCTCCACGTCTACCTCAAGAGCAAAGGCCAGAGCTCACAGACAGACTGGCCAGGACAGGTGGGTTGGGAGACATACAGTGCCTTTGGAAAGTATTCAGACCCCTTGACTTTTTCTACATTTTGTTACATTACAGCTTTATTCAGAATAAATAAAAAAGAATCCTCAGCAATCTACACATTATCCCATAATGACAAAGCAAAAACAGGTTTTTAGAAATGATTGCATAGTGATTAAACATAAACAGATAGCTTATTTACGTAAGTTTTCAGACCCTTTGCTATGAGATTCCAAATTAAGCTCAGGTGCACCCTGTTTCCATTGATAATCCTTGAGATGTTTCTACAAAGTACTGAGTAATGGGTCTGAATACTTAGGTATATGTGATATTTCAGTTTATTTTTAAATGTGCAACATTTTCTAAACCTGTTTTTGCTTTGTCATTATGGGGTATTGTGTGTAGATTGATGGGAAAACCCCTTAATTTAATCAATTTTAGAATAAGGCTGTAACGTAACAAAGTGGAAAAGGTCAAGGGGTCTGAATACTTTCTTTAGGCATTATCCACTACCCTCACCCATCTCTGCTCTACTTGGCCTTCTCTCCTCTATCCCTCTCACCCCCTCCACTCCCCCTCCACTTAATCACACAATAATGTGTACGGCTACATGCACACAATAATGAGATTGTTGTGGATAGTCGGATTCATATAATAGTTTGATTAAAATGTTTACATGCTATGCAAGAAGAACGATTCCCCTAATAATCATGTTTACATGGACACCTAATGGCACTCTCATAAATGCAGAAAATTGCATTTGTGTTACTGTATATGTGGTGTTCATGTTTTTTTTTGTTTATTGCATGTTAAAAGGCGTACAGTGCACGGCTAAAGGAATATCAATAAATAAAGAGTTGGTCGTCTCTTCTAGCACAGGCAGTCTCCCTACATTAGCCAACTTTGGCTGTCAGTGACCGGAATGAATTAAGATTGACTAGCCGTTTCTGACTGACTGCACAATTCAGCATGGTCTGGTTTCCATGGGTTGTGCTGGTGGTAGACTCATATCTGGGGGGTGGGGGTGAAGCATGAGGCTGCTTAAAGGGTTGTACTGCCAGTCTCTTTTTTTTTTTTTTACTGATATATTCATTTCTGCATTGTTGGGGTTAGACTTTGCAAGAAAGGCATTTCACTGTACTTCTGCAAGTGACATTGAAACTTGAACTCCACACAGAACATTTACTTAAACAATTGTAGATGTGTTATCTGGATATAGCTACTAGGGCTGTCAAACCATTACAAACATTTATCAAGTTAATCGCATGGTTTTCTGTAGTTGACTGCGATTAATCTCAAATTTATTGAAGATGTTTCAATTAAAACACATCACATTGGGTTGTAGGAATAATTTAATTTGACTATAGGGGAAGAAAACACAAAATAGACTTTAAGACAATTGAATAATAACAGATCAGTCAAGTCTTGAGTTCATGTAAAATATCATACAGCTATTAGATCTAGCCTAGACTACTTCTTATCCATGTTCTTCAACATGAACTAGTTACAAGCTGTTACTACAAGAATTGGGATAATTTTATCATATCTTTTGACCTGAGGACTATTAACAAAAACATAGCTGAATTGAATGGCTGTTCTGTTTTTAAAATCGGAGTTTAATCTAGAGGCATTCTGCCATTACATTCTAAACATTCTCATTTGGCTAGCTAGCTAACGTTAGCATAACAAGCTAGCTACTTCTGTGCAAATTAAGTGTCTGCCGTTATTTATAGAAACGCCTGAGAAAGTGTATGGTTGAACTTTCTGTAAGTTTTCTTTCAGAATTGTTGCTCAAAGCTGCGTGTATAGTTGTTTTAGCACTACAAGAGAGGCAGACCGCTCTGTTGCTGCTGTTGGTAGCAGCTGTTAGTAGACCAACAGCACAGTGTTCCGCTTAAAGGGTCTGTGAGGAAACAGACTTTGCTGACAAAAATGAAATGCGTAGCAAAGATTGCCGTTTAATTGTAACGCTTTAACTCTGACAGCCCTAATAGCTACCACGATTTCCCCCCTAATCATGCACACAAAACACATGTTCCTTTCAATTCACAATAACATTTAGTCACAAATCAATACATTACCCCTTGCAATTTTTTTCCAGCATCCCATCCTCGGTCAAATTCAGATCCCTGTCCGGAGCTGAATCGTCGGTCCAGACCCAGCAGCTCAGAGAGACCCTGCAGCCGGGACAGGACCACCCAGCCCACCCCAGACCCTTTCTCTGCAGGCCCAGACGAGGACAGGGCCCTCAACACAGATCTCCTGTCTGTAGACATCCGGGGCATCCTGGACGACCTGCAGCTGGAGCACAGAGCAGAGGAGCGAGCTCCAGTGGAGCCCAGGATGGGTTCAGTGTCCGGGGCCAGAACCACAGCATGGACGGCTGGTTGCTCATCCTTACGGGGCTCCCGCAGTGCCAGCCCCACCAAGCGCAACAAGCCAGAGCCATCAGAACCAGGGCCCAAGAAGAGGCACTACGACGCCGACTCAGTGCGCCAGTACATCACCCGGCAACAAGAGGAGCGTAAAAGACGTCTAGTGGAGGAGCGAAGGGCCCAGAGGGAGGAGGCGGAGAGCAGGAGCCAACGTCTTCAGGAGCTATATAGGAAGCAGAGAGCGGGGGTAGCCAATAAGGGCCCTGCGGTACTGGAGAGTTCAGTACAGAAACGCCTGCAGGAGACCTACACCAAACTACTACTGGAACAGGCTGAGTTAGAAGAGGAGCCTCTGCCTTACCAGACTCAGCCAGCCTCTACCACAGTCATCCACCAGGTAAAGGCATAGTTGAAGCCCTCACTGTCCCCTTACTCACATGGCAAGCTTTAGCGAAAATGTGGGTATAGAGCATGGTATGTATGGCGTGTCAAATGCATTTTTATAGCTGTCATTAAGAGCCAATGTGTGAAATGGTGACATGTCGAATTACCCTCAGTATAACTTTGGACATAAAATGCTATTGCTCGTATTTCATGTAGTCAAGTGGCTTGTAGGAAATGACTCATCCTGTGGTGAGTTAAACTAGCTGTGAGTTATTTGTGGTGTGTGTTCTCCTTTAGCAGAGGCCCCTGTACCAGCCATCCGGGGAGTCGGACAAGGAGAACAAGAGGCAGGAGAGACCCCAGAGTGCCTCCTCTAGCAGTGACCTGTCTCTATCTGAGATACAACCTCCTCCACTCTCCAGGTCAGCACACACCTCACTAAAACACTAATTACAGCTTATACAGTGCCTTTCGGAAAGTATTCAGACCCCTTGACTTTTTCCACATTTTGTTAGTTTACAGCCTTATTCTAAAATGTATTTAAATTGTTTTTCCCTCATCAATCTACACACAATACCTCATGACAAAGCAAAAACAGGTTTAGCAAATGTATTATAAGTATAAAACTGAAATCACATTTCTATAAGTATTCAGACCCTTTACTCAGTACTTTGTTGAAGCACCTTTGGCAGCGACTACAGCCTTGAGTCTTCTTGGGTGTGATGCTACAAGCTTGGCACACCTGTATTTGGGGAGTTTCTCCCATTGTTCTCTGCAGATCCTCTCAAGCTCTGTCAGGTTGGATCGGGTTCAAGTCCGTGCTCTGGCTGGGCCACTCCTGCGTTGTCTTGGCTGTGTGCTTAGGGTCATTGTCCTGGAAGGTGAACCTTCATCCCAGTCTGAGGTCCTGAGCTCTATGGAGCAGATTTTCATCAAGGATCTCTCTGTACTTTGCTCTGTTAATCTTTTCCTTGATCCTGACAAGTCTCTCAGTCCCTGCCGCTGAAAAACATCCCCACAGCATGATGCTGACACCACCATGCTTCACCGTCGGGATGGTGCCAGGTTTCCTCCAGACGTGTTTTTAATCTTGTTTCTCATGGTCTAACAGTCTTTAGGTACCTTTTGGCAAACTCCAAGTGGGCTGTCATGTGCCTTTTACTGAGGAGGAGCATCCGTTTAGCCACTCGACCATAAAGGCCTGATTGGTGGAGTGCTGCAGAGATGGCTGTCCTTCTGAAAGGTTCTCCCATCTCCACAGAGGAACTCTGGAGCTCTGTCAGAGTGACCATCGGGTTCTTGGTCACCTCCCTGACCAATGCCCTTCTCCCCGATTGCTCAGTTTGCCCGGGCGAGCAGCTCTAGGAAGAGTGTTGGTGGTTCCAAACTTATTCCATAAGTTCCTCAATCAGCTTTCTGAATTACCCTAGAAGCACCAGAACATCAAATTTTAAGAACATTTTGAAGATTGTTCCACAAATAAGGTGCAACAGAACTAATTTACCTAGTATGCTCGGTTAACCATAAAATAGGGTACTTCTAGTGATAGTTTAGATGCAACAGTAACTTCAGATACTGTAAATATCTGTCTGGTCCTCACATAGGGTAAACAATATGGTATGTAACTGTCATCTGCATATGTTCATAAACTCATGAGTTGCTATGTAGTTCTTGGAATCTTGAGTTGATCCTTGACCCTGAACAATTTTTGCTTATATAATAAACACAAAGGTGGTTCTCAGAAAGTCCTATTTAGACTGTACAAGTCACATATTTTAATGGCTTCATGCATATTTAGATGTCTTAAACCTTTGGCATAGTATCCTATGGACAATGTTGCTCTGTACTAAAACTATTTAATGGGTCCATATACTAAAGGACTTTGTAAATCCCCAAAACAATATTTTGAGTGTTTCTGAGCCCTTTGTTTAAAAAATTGTGTATTTGAATACTAATCCTCCACTCTTTCTCCTTTAGGAATGAGATGGGACTGGGAGTTCCATCGTGGCTGCAGCCTGACCATCTTAGTTCTGCAGTCAGACCCTCTAGTGCTCTGGCTCCCCCCACAGACAAGCTTTTCTCCTTGGGCCTGGAAACGGGAGGGGGCTCTGGGGTGAGGGGAACCAGCCCTCCAGCCAGGCCTCAGCACTCTACTCTCACAGGAGCAGCCAACAAGACCAAGATGAACCGCATTGAGGCCCTGAAAGCTACAGCCGCATCCCTGTCTACCCGCATAGAGAGTGAAGCATGGAAACTGGCCGGCACAGGGATCAACTATGGCTGTGCGAGGGACATGGATCTTACCGGTCTGACCCATCTTCAGCCTCAAGACGACGGCTGCCGGGCCAAGCCTGTGAGCCCATCGGTCAGAGAGCGCACTGATGCTGCTGACGAGCTGTCTCTGAGGATCCAGAGGCTCCTGAGTGCTGGCCAGAGCACATACAACGAAGCTCTCCCAGGGGTGGGCGACCTGCACAGCTTCAGAGAACAGAGAGGCGGGGCCTCTGCTTCAGGCAGCAGGCCACAGACATCCCCAGGCCTCGGCTCACATAAGAGGCCGGAGGAGCACCCTGAGGTACCAGGGAAGACCAAGCTCCATGACTCCAGCGGTGACTCCATCAGTGAGGGCCCACTGCTGAGCGAGGGCAGCCTGTCGGAGGGCAACGAGAGCCCCCGCATGCACATAAAGAGGGACCCCAAACCAGCAGAGCGTCTCAGGTCACTGGACTTCTGTGCAGGCCAGAGGGAGGGCGTCCAACCCATCTCTCACTTCCAGAGAGCGGCAGAGAAGTACCCAGCCCTCAGCACCCTCCCCTTCTCTCAGCCACGGGACCGTAGCCGAGGCCCATGGGAGGAACTGACCAAGGGGAGTCCTCATAGCGTCATCAACATCTTCACGAAGAACCACCTGCACAACCACACCAAGGGTTAGCCAACACAGTTACACACCCACCCTATCCATAGAAGTGTTTTGAATGAAGAACGAATGTTTAACCCATCGTCTGTTCCTCTGGCTTCTCCCTGCAGTTGAAGGAGAGGAGCAAGCAGACCGGAGCTCCCCTGCTGTGCATTTTGGCCTGTCTGCAGCCAGCTCGGTGGATGTGGCACCAGCGTATGAGGATGACTTTGTGTCGTCCCGTAGCAGCGGCGGTGGGAGCAGCCAGTCTAAGAAAGGATACAACGGATGCAGGTAAAGTGGTTTATACTACTGTCACATGACTGGGTGTTGCTATCTGAATACCTCTCATGCAATTAAAACATTATGGGAACCCGACCACAAGGTGGCACTAATGTCACATGGCTGGCTAGGAGTTCAACTCAACAGATGTGAGTTGCTGTTTTTGAAGTTGTTTTAGTAGTCTGTGGTGGTTTGATGCACATGATGTGGGTCTTGAAATATGGCTTATCTCGACGTCTCATTGCAGCATCACCAGCGGGAACAGTCACTATGGCGAGTTGATGAGTCGCAGGTCCCCTTATGACACCCGGACTATAGACCTGCCATCCCATCACTCCTCAGGCTCCACTCCAGTATCTTCACCTCACTCAAAGGGCTCAGTGAAAAGGGGTGAGACTTTCCCCACAAAATAAAATAACCACTTCCCTGAAATCATATAGCCAAGTGACAATTTCTTACTAGTGTAAGTGTCTCCCATCTCTTTAGGCACTGCTTCAGACAAGAGTGATGCCACTCTGGTGGAGGAGCAGAGGAGCCCCTGCTCTCCGGGGTGGGAGAGCCTGTCTAGAGACTCAAGACGAGGAGGCTCAGCCTCTGAGAGAAGCTCCATCCACAGCCTGGTGAAGAGTGTGTACACTGACAGTACACTAGGGGGCGCCTCAGGCCACTTACACTGCAGGTAAGGCGTTCCAGCCCAGACCACTTCTGAGGGGCTCAGGGGAATTCCCAGGAGCTTGAATATCCTCCTTGACCTTCAGTGATTACTGGTATTTCCTTCCTTCCTGAGCTTCTTGGTTGTCTTATAATCTCTGAGCACATTTGTGTGGGGATATTATTGTTGGCATATGGGCACAATGCCTCTTTCAATTACATGAGTTTCTGGTCTATTTGTTTGACTGTGCAGTTTCACTTCAGGTATGCGACACAATTTCCTTGTTAGCCAGCAGCCTACCACCCTGCATCCACTGCTGGCTTGCCTCTAAAGCTAAGCAGGGGTGGTCCTGGTCGGTCCCTGGGTGGGAGACCAGATGCTGCTGGAGCGGTGTTCGAGGGCCAGTAGGAGGGCCTCTGGACAAAAAACAAATATCCCAATTCCTCAGAGCAGTGATTGGGGACATTGCCCTGTGTAGGGTGCTGTCTCTCGGTTGGGACGTTAAACGGGTGTCCTGATTCTCTCAGGTCACTAAAGATCCCATGGCACTTATCGTAAGAGTTGTGGTGTTAACCCCGGTGTCCTGGCTAAATTCCAAATCTGACCCCACCATCATAGCCACCTAATTATCCCCAGCCTCCAATTGGTTCCTTCATCCCCCCTCTCCCCTGTAAATATTCCCCAGGTCGTTGCTGTTCTCAGTCAACTTGCCTGGTAAAATAAGGGTGAAATAAATAAATTAAGTGGTCCTTGGCTTCCAAAGACCACCACTTATAATATTTACACATTTCAAGTGACTGGAGAGAATATTGGAGTAAACTTGGACACCACATCAGCTACAGTGTTCTTTCTACAGGGTCTCTTTGCCAACATAAAGATGCATCTCACTCTGTCAGGCTTGAGCAGCGAATGAATGTGGTCTTTTCAGTTCAGTTCCCAATATAATGGGGTGGCCCATTATATACACTGAGTGTACAAAATATTATGAACACTTTCCATGACAGACTGACCAGGTGAAGGCAGTGATCCCTTATTGATGTCACTTGTTAAATCCATTTTAATCAGTGTAGATAAAGAGGAGGAGACAGGTTAAAGAGGGTTTTTTTTTGTTGCCTTGAGACATGGATGTTATGTCTGTCACTCAGTGTTAATGGCCAAGACAAAAAAAATCCAACTGCCTTTGAACGGGTTATGGTAGTAGGTGCCAGAGTCACTGGTTTGTCAAGAACTGCAACGCTTCTGGGTTTTTCTTGCTCGACAGTTCCCCGCGCGTATATCAAGAATGGCCCACCACCCAAAGGACATCAAGCCAACTTGACACAACTGTGGAAAGTATTGGAGTCAGCATGGGCCAGCATCCCTGTGGAACACTTTCAACACCTTGTAGAGTCTGTTTCCACAAGTCGAGTCTGTTTTGAGAGCAAAAGTGGGTGCAACTCAATATTAGGAAGGTGTTCCTAATGTTTTGTACACAATTATGTTTATTTTTGTGAATGGATTTAGTCATAGCAAATGCATTTTTATCAAAATTCACTACATCACCAAAAGTATATGGACACACCCCTTCAAATTAGTGGATTCTGCTATTTCAGCCACACCCATTGCTGACAAGGGTGTGAAATCAAGCACACAGTCATGCAATCGCCGTAGACAAACGTTGGCAGTAGAATGTCCTTATTGAAGAGCTCAGTGACTTTCAACGTGGCACCGTCATAGGATGCCACCTTTCCAACAAGTCCTTTCGGTGAATTACTGCCCTGCTAGAGCTACCCCGGTCAGGTTTTTGGCTTCATGCTTCTTCTTCGCCATCAAATACATTAAAAAATATATATATTCACTCGGAAACACGTATATAATATGTTTATGTATATATGTATATGTAATATGTATAATAGGTTTTCATGACTGATAATGCAAATTTGAGGCTCATTCTTAGCCTACATAACAAGGAATACTGAAGTAAAATTGACGTGCCACTTGCACATCGTATGGCTTTAGCTAACTCAACGCTCTAGAATGCTTATTTTGCTGTGGCTATAGATCTGGGCATTGTCTAGTGCAGAGTGCCAGGGAAAAATAGTATTTTGGCTGTTGCTCTGGTTGCGGCTGAAGGGTCTACAGCAGCCTGCCTCATGGCAGCCTGCCTCATGGCAGCCTAACACTGACTCTTTTGTTTGGGCAGCGAGGTTGTTAAATCTCCTCACTGCAAAATGGGCATGTTGCCAGGGAGTTTTTTTCTTCTCCTGGGACATTTGAGCCTCCCCAATGGTGTTTATTGTTTTTTTTTTGCCCAGGTGGTAGATTCCCTCCATACCTTTGTCTGCTTGATGTGATAGCGATTACATTCAGGATCAAGTCCTTAATGCTGCAGTTGTTCTCTGGTAAGGTAAAGCACTGTGTACAATGGCAGTTGGAGCAGGAGAGATGCACCGCTGTCTACCATTCTGTTTCTAGCTAGGAAGCAGAAGCACATTATACTGTATCATCATGATTAGATGTCTTTGGGCATTTTTGTTTGGCTCAAAGCAGCACAATATGTTAATTGAAAGTTATTTTCTTCACTTACTGTATGTCTTAGGATGGCTTTCCTGGGGCCCCCTTTTCTTAATTCTGTGAGTTCCTGGTTCTCCATTTCACCTTATTTATTTAGTGTTCTGGCAGTATAGCACACATACCTGAACTGAATCAAAGTTGTTAATGTTCCATCTGTTATGTTTTACGTATACTGTACGGGCCGAGCCCATTCAATCTGGCCCGTGGTGGGTTTGAGTGTAGAAAAAAATACAATAAAATAAATTATATCACTGCTCAAAAAAATAAAGGGAACACTTAAACAACACAATGTAACTCCAAGTCAATCACACTTCTGTGAAATCAAACTGTCCACTTAGGAAGCAACACCAATTGACAATACATGTCACATGCTGTTGTGCAAATGGAATAGACAACAGGTGGAAATTATAGGCAATTAGCAAGACACCCCCAATAAAGGAGTGGTTCTGCAGGTGGTGACCACAGACCACTTCTCAGTTCCTATGCTTCCTGGCTGATGTTTTGGTCACTTTTGAATGTTGGCGGTGCTTTCACTCTAGTGGTAGCATGAGACGGAGTCTACAACCCACACAAGTGGCTCAGGTAGTGCAACTCATCCAGGATGGCACATCAATGCGAGCTGTGGCAAGAAGGTTTGCTGTGTCTGTCAGCGTAGTGTCCAGAGCATGGAGGCGCTACCAGGAGACGGGCCAGTACACCAGGAGACGTGGATGGAGGCCGTAGGAGGGCATCAACCCAGCAGCAGTACCGCTACCTCCGCCTTTGTGCAAGGAGGAGCAGGAGGAGCACTGCCAGAGCCCTGCAAAATGACCTCCAGCAGGCCACAAATGTGCATGTGTCTGCTCAAACGGTCAGAAACAGACTCCATGAGGGTGGTATGAGGGCCCGACGTCCACAGGTCGTTCTTACAGCCCAGCACCGTGCAGGACGTTTGGCATTTGCCAGAGAACACCAAGATTGGCAAATTCGCCACTGGCGCCCTGTGCTCTTCACAGATGAAAGCAGGTTCACACTGAGCACACGTGACAGAGTCTGGAGACGCTGTGGAGAACGTTCTGCTGCCTGCAACATCCTCCAGCACGACTGGTTTGGCGGTGGGTCAGTCATGGTGTGGGGTGGCATTTCTTTGGGGGGCCGCACAGCCTTCCATGTGCTCGCCAGAGGTAGCCTGACTGCCATTAGGTACCGAGATGAGATCCTCAGACCCCTTGTGAGACCATATGCTGGTGCGGTTGGCCCTGGATTCCTCCTAATGCAAGACAATGCTTGACCTCATGTGGCTGGAGTGTGTCAGCAGTTCCTGCAAGAGGAAGGCATTGATGCTATGGACTGGCCCGCCCGTTCCCCAGACCTGAATCCAATTGAGCACATCTGGGACATCATGTCTCGCTCCATCCACCAACTGTCCAGGAGTTGGCGGCAGCTTTAGTCCAGGTCTGGGAGTAGATCCCTCAGGAGACCATCCGCCACCTCATCAGGAGCATGCCCAGGCGTTGTAGGGAGGTCATACAGGCACGTGGAGGCCACACACACTACTGAGCCTCATTTTGACTTGTTTTAAGGACATTACATCAAAGTTGGATCAGCCTGTAGTGTGATTTTCCACTTTTAATTTTGAGTGTGACTCCAAATCCAGACCTCCATGGGTTGATACATTTTATATCCATTGATAATTTTTGTGTGATTTGTTGTCAGCACATTCAACTATGTAAAGAAAAGTATTTAATAAGAATATTTAATTCATTCAGATCTAGGATGTGTTATTTTAGTGTTCCCTTTATTTTTTTGAGCAGTGTATAAAACACTTTCCATGACAGACAAACCAGGTGAATCCAGGCGAAAGCTATGATCCCTTATTGATGTCAATTGACATTGAAATGACCAAAACCTAATCAAAACTGTGTAGGAATGATAATGAACTTATATTTTATAGTCTCGTCACTCTGTCCAGCTTGTTAAGTCTTCGAATGCTAGACAGTCAGGGAGCATCAGAAATTCTAAAAGCGATGGATGTGGGACTATATTTTGCAAATTTGACAGCGCCTAAATAATATAAGAAATTGGTTAAGACTGAATGTAACCCGCGGGGCAAAATATGTTTGACACCCTTGGTTTAAAGCATAATCCCCAGCCCCCACCCCACCACTTTTTCAAACGATAATCCAGCCTCCTTTAAATTGACAGTTACAAATGGGAGTTTGTACGTTTTCAGAAAGCATGCATATGAATCAATTGTTTATTTTTCCTTCTCTTGGTTCCAGTGTGGGCTTGGACAGTAAGAAGTCCCCCAGAAGCCCTAGCCCATCTCCAGCTGGCTCTCCGACAGACTCTAGTTCCCGTCGTGTGTCTCCAGGCAGCGCCTCCCTAGCCGGGGCAGACATCCTTGGTCTTGGGTCCTCAGCCCGCCCCAGCTCGTCCTCATCCCGGTCCACTACACTGGGGGGCAGAGCAGAGCCCACGGCTGCAGGTATACCACCTAGAAACACCCGCTCAGCCGTTTTGATAAATACTCAATTGCCTATCTACAACTTCCTTTGTTTCTATCCATCTCTCTGTTGTCCAGGTGAGCTCCACTACACCCCAGGGGTGTTGCAGCAGCGTATGTCTGCAGAGCTCCACTACCTGGAGTCTATAGAGGAGTCTGTGCGTCAGCTGGGCGACATGGAGCGGTTAAAGGGTGTGTCTCTGGCGCAGCAGGAAAGTGTCTCGCTTGCCCAGATACTCAAGGTGAGGGAGGCCCAACCAATCAGAGCACCTGAAGAGTGCTCACTTATGTATATGACTGCTTAGTATAGGCACTACTCCACTCTTGAAATGTTAGCTATTGGCATGTAGTCATGTTCTGGTGGTTTTCATTCACCTTTTTCCATAGGTCTTGACCTTTGACCTCTAACCTTTTCAGGCGCAGCAGCAGCGGCACGAGCGTGACCTTCATGAGTTGAAGGTGAAAGCAGAGCAGGAGGCGCTGGAGACCCAATGGCAGCTGGAGGAGACACGGCAGAAAGCAGCCAGGGTACTGCACACAGCACTGGCATTTAGAACGGGCAACTCTGCAGAATCCACGTACTTCTCACCTAGAGTTAGATCCATGTACCAACTTGGTAGATTGTTGATCCTCTCGAGGGTGGCTTCATATTTTCCAACACCTTGAATATTTAAAGAACTCAATCTACCTTCACTGCATGTGGTGTGAGAAAGGAGCTATTTTACTGTGTGTAGGCTGTAGTGTGGTTCAGTAACAGAACTGTGTGTGTGTGTGTCATTGCAGGCTCACGTGGAGCTGCAGGAGAACATGGCTCAGACCCAGCAGCAGTCTCTGGGAGGCATGCAGGAGGCCAACGCTAAGATGATTATCCAACAGGCCGAGTCTGTTCGCTATACGGCCGTAGCTGCCCACCAGATCAAAGAGGTCCGAACACTCTCGCTCTCCCCCTCCACTCTTGTCCCTATAGCCCGTCACTGGGCTTGGTTTGTTTCCTCACTGTTGCATGTATTTGCAAATGTCTGACTCTTGCTTCTCGACACAGTTTCTTTCAGTTGATATATTGCTGACTTAGTTGCTCTCTCCTCAGATGACGGAGCTGGCCTGTTCTCAGATCGGTGACCCTGCTGCTGCTCCCATCAGCACCCTGTTTGACCAGCAGAGGCAGCATCACCAGAGCTTCATGGGTGAGATGTCTTCTGCCAAGAACAAGACCGAGGAGCCCTTCTCCCTGGACAGCCACTCTGACTCCACCCCCTCCAGGAGACCCAACATCAGGTACTGGAATTCACACTCTGGTGTTCCTCACAGACAGACACCGGGAGATGTTTCTCCTTGTCAGCATACTTGGCTTGGTCAGGTTAAACTTTATAGGCATGGCTAGATAAGCAATTGGTTTTCTCCCTCACATGTCCTCTCTGCGTTGTACCCCCCCCCAGTGGTGGAGAAAGCAGCCACCGGAGTCCCTCCCTGGCCTCCTATGAGAAGAGACAGAGGAGGAAGGTGGAGACAGGTAACAGCTCACTGGTGGAGGCTGTGACCCATACAGCAGCTGACGACTCCATCCCCAGTGACCGTGTTCAGTCCCTACTGGATGAGAAAGGTGAGGCCAGGGGTTCATAGCACTCATTGTGGGGATTGGAAGGGAGCCATTATCACAAACAGGCAATGCATAATAATCGTTTATGATGCATAAATAGCCTGAAGTCTCTTAGAAAGAGAAAACAATGTTCCTCTCCCCAACAACCTGTCCCCATAAAGACAGCGCCTCAGTGGCTACAGAGTACTCTCTGAAGTTTGACGAGTCCATGACGGAGGATGAAATTGAGGAGCGTTCGTTCCGCTCTCTGCTGCCCTCCGAGTCTCACCGGCGTGGAGTGTTGGAGAAGAATAGAGTTCCTCACGAGGAGTCAGATGATGTTCCCAGTCAGGAGAACCCCACAGCACAGGACAGCTCCAAGGTTAGTTTGCCACCTCATTTCAATAACTGTAATGCTGGCAAGGTAGCAAGACTACTCAAATACATAATGATTGGCTGAAATCTTAGCACTTATCCAAAAGCTTAAATGTACTAGTTTACCTTGGGAGGTTTCTCCTTAAAGTCACCAGCGTATAATGCTTATCCACATTTAGCCCGATTTGACCGCAGTAATGGTGAAATTATAGCTTCTGTCTAATATGTTGGCAGCAGCATCTGTCTTAGCTCTTAATGTCAAGCCACAGTGGTAGCTCCCTGCCTCTTTGAAGGGTTCAGTGTGCGGGATTGTGCCTAGCCATACTGACGCCTGGAAAGAGCTGCCTGCCTTGTAGGGCTCCACTGGCCATGGCATCAGAAAGACTGCTCAACTCATTACTCCCTGGGCACAATCAACGTTCTGTGTGCCCCGGCCCCGCTTAACTGGGTTCTGGGAGATTCCCTGACTGGCTGTATCGTTCCCTCCCTGACCCATACCTGGTCCCCTCAAACACAGCAGGTGGAGGAGAGGTTGTGGTGCGGCTAGGAGAGGTTGTGGTGCGGCTAGAAGAGGTTGTGGTGCGGCTAGGAGAGGTTGTGGTGCGGCTAGGAGAGGTTGTGGTGCGGCTAGGAGAGGTTGTGGTGCGGCTAGGAGAGGTTGTGGTGCGGCTAGGAGAGGTTGTGGTGCGGCTAGGAGAGGTTGTAGTCACACCTGGCTGCCACATGTAGGGATGATCTTGTACATACCTTGGCCTTCATTGGCCCCAGGTGTTTTGACAGCGCTCTGGATACACTTTGGCGTTTACAACACTGATTCTATATCGCAACCACCAAGGCCAGCAGCCTCTCCCTCGCCTCAATTTGTTTGCCAGCTGGAGGGAGCATGTAACCAGTGGCCAGAATGATCTTCCATCTACCACTGTTTGCTCTCTGTGTATGCCTGGTTTCCTGACTGATAAGGCTTTGTGATGTGTTAGTGACTCATTGTTCCCGCTCCCGGCAGCAGGACGGCAGCATGCCCTTCTCCAGCGGACAGGACAGCTTCTCCAGGTTCACCATGGACATGGTGCGTCAGTACATGAAGGAGGAGGAGGTGCGTGCCCACCACCAGAGCTCCCTGCTGCGCCTGCGACAGAAGGCCCTTAAGGAGAAGACCAAGGCCGAGCTCGCCTGGCTGGAGCATCAGAAAAGGCATTGGTTTACTTTTATTAGGATCCATGTTTTCGAATGAATATTGTCTCATTCTCCGCTAACGCCAAAGTTTTTTTGTTTTCCATCATACGAAAATGTGCGACTGAAATTCAGTAGAACACATTGACCGGAACTATTAGTCTAGTTTTGGTCGATGTGTTCTGTTGAATTTCTTTCGCATGAGGCACTTCTGTCTTCATTTTGCATTCATGTTCTCACTGTTTCTCCTTTCTGACCTCATAGGCGCCTCAGAGACAAGGGTGAGGATGACAAGATGCCACCCATCAGAAAGAAGCAGAGAGGCCTACTGATGAAACTTCAACAGGAACAGGTAACTAACCAACAAAATCTCTGCCCATCTCACCTGCTCCCATCACTGCCCATCTGTAATGCCGAGTGACCATGACCTTTGACCCTGTCTGTGTGTGTTTCCAGGCGGAGATCAAGCGTCTGCAGGAGGCCAACAGGGCAGCCAGGAAGGAGAGGCAGCTGCTTCTCAAACAGCAGGAGGAGATAGCGAGAATGAGATACACCACCCTCAAGCTGAAGGAGCGCCTCAAGTGTGTCGGCACCGAGGACACCCCACCGGTCAGTACTACCACCTTCTTACATCATATTCATATCTGGGAATGTGTTATTTATGGAGATATTGAGCTAATCATCAGAAAGAGATGCTTTGTGTTATGCATTTGTCTAAAATAATACTGCATGGTCCCATTTAAGATTTGAAAGGGTCTTGCGCTCTTCTTCATTTCTGGTGTGTGAGTGTGTAACCATCTATGTCCTACATAGACTCCAGTGTCGGAGCACGTCGAAGGGGCAACCTCCCCCAGTACTGCGAGGACTGACGGGGACGTGCGCAGCGCCTCTCCTCTCTCAGTGTCTGGCAGTGAGACCAGCAGCATCATGCAGAAGCTCAAGAAGATGCGCTCTCACATGGATAAGAAGTAATTTAAATGTCTATTATTGACCTAAATGTCTTATTGGAAGTCTTTGTCATGGGCTCTTTTTTTTCTACTTCAGGGCTTATAATAAGATGGACACAATTTATACCAACTTTTAAACAGCTGAAATTACCATATTTGATAGCTTTATCTTTATGGGTGTGATTGTTAACTTGTCTTAGACTGACGATCTAACAAAACCATATTGGGCATATCAATCATTAAAGACGGTTTCCTTTGTTAATCACAAGGAATTATGTACCAGCTTCAGAGCTTCTGTTATTGAAAATCATTTGATGGAAGTTGCTGTTGCCTTGTGAAAGTGAGGGATTGGCTTGACTAGAAACCTTAATTCTTCTGTGGTGTGGATATGAATATAAGCATGCTCCATGTCCTCTAGATCAGGGATCATCAACTAGATTCAGCCGCGTGCAGATTGTTTTTGTTTGCGCAGAAAACCTTGGGGGGCCATTTAAAACCACCTCGCGAACAGCCAGTTGGGGAACCCTGCTATACATACATGTTAGTTATTCAGACTGCATCTTCTCCAAGCTCTGTACTTATTCCAAAATGTACCATATGTAGTGTAAAATGTCTGTCTGGTGTCTCATACAAGCAGCGAGGGCAGGTTTTAGTCTTTTAACAATGTGGTCATGTGACTGGAGGGGACTCTCACGATGGTTAAACAGCCAGACCTGCACTCCGACTGACCTAATTTTTATGCTTTTGCATTCTGCAGTACAGGTCCTAACAAACGTTCAGTTGTTGTGGTGTTTAAGGATTTGTAACTTTCATCAATGATGATCGGTGATCGGTGATCGGTACAAATTGTAGGCCGAGAGCGAATGATTCCTTGAATTGAATAATCTACCAATAAACATGAAACTGAATGTACCCAATATCACAGCTAAAAGTGGGAGATCACTGTCAATTTGAGCCTAGACTTTATTTTCTATAGGGAACTAACAAGCTGCTTGTAGCCACGCCTCTGTCTGCTTGCATTGGTCGTCTAACAACCTGCCATTTCAATATGTTAACACTGTCTCTTTTAATAATGCTCTAGTGTTGTTGTGGATCATAGTGAAGGTTAATGTGTGATTTAGCCAGTGTTTTAGTCTAATAAAGCCTAAATCAGGTTTTAGTTACCAGTACTTAAAAACAATTATCACCCACCACTACATTTGCAACTTTTTGCTAAAATAATCTAATCTCGCAAATTCCTCCACCCAGTGCATTTAATTAAGGAGAAGTACTATGTCCTCTGAGGTGCAACATGAGACAAAGGCCTCTCTTAACCTTTTTTAGGATTATAATTTATCAGTCTCTGGCACTGCCGCACGCTTTCACACATGGCTGCACATTCCTACACACCTGCTCTTTATTGGAGTCCAGCTCCAAAGACACACATGCACATCTTACCATGTCCTGGCCAACTCCTGATGAAAAGGACTGAGTTTTAATACCCCTCTAAGCTCTGCCACCAACACAAAACCCTGGCAGATTAACTACATTACTTCTCTTTGAATGAAACCATGAAACATTCAGTACAATTAAGCACATGCTTAATCACTATATTCTCTCTCTAATTGGCTGTTTTCTCATTCTCCAACTCCTATTTTGTGGGTTTTTTCCTGTGTCACGTGTCCTTGCTTTGTTTGGTTGTAGACACTGCTCTCCTGTTCACTACTACTTCTCTCCGTTTACGGCCCACCACTGGGCATCTCGCAGTGTCTGTTTCCCCTACCTCCAGCTGTTTATCTACATCCAGTTGGTCAGGTACAGTGCTGCTCTCGCCTCTCACTGCTGCCTCTCCTTCTCTGCCCCCTGTCCCAAGGACCATGCTTGTGTTCAGCTCCCGCCTCCCAATTTCCTTTTTTTCCAGGAAGTGTAAAGTGAAAGCTTGAATAACACCCAATGGCATCCTGTTGGCAACACAAACCAGGCATTGCATGTACGTTCACAACCATATGCATGAAGGGGCACAGAAATTAAACAAGAAGTGAAAAAACTAAAGGCATTTTTGCCAGTAATGAAATGACCTCACTTTGGTCTGCTAAGGTCAAAGGTCATATTCCTTTTAATACAGTTGGCCTGATTTGAACGAGACTCCCATTTGAACAGCGAGAGCTCTCCAATCTCTGTGGTGTTGCTTTGAGGGACTCATTTAACTCATTCAGAGTGAATGAATCAGGATCTGCATGACTTTCTCATATTCATGTCATTCACTACTTTTGTTGAAGAAATGTCCAATGTCCAGAGTAAATTATAAGATATTAGGCTACACACCATCCATGAAAGAGAGGCAGTGCCTTTGGCCGGTGATTTAGCATTGATAGAGGGGTTTAATCTGTTCAATGAGCCCAGTAAATCTTCACCGACATTCCTGATTAGGTAACTGTTGCTTGTGATGGGCTAATTGGTATGTATTGCAAGTGGGCTTAATAGAATTGGGAGCACAGTCTAACCCAAAGCTGTACTAGTGCGCGAAAGAGAGACAAGCAAACACAGTACTGTCTGGCACTTCTACTAATTATAGTCAACATGCAAAATAGCTGATTAACTTGCAGTGCATAATGAACCAGTTATTTTCAATGTACATTATAAATCAAAGCAATGGAGAAACAATTTTGAAAGTATTTTCTTTCCGCAGGATACATGGGAAATGCATTTTGACTCTTGTGTTGTGTAGAATTCATGTCGACGTTACACCCATAGACATTTTGACTCTTGTGTTGTGTAGAATTCATGTCGACGTTACACCCATAGACATTTTGACTCTTGTGTTGTGTAGAATTCATGTCGACGTTACACCCATAGACATTTTGACTCTTGTGTTGTGTAGAATTCATGTCGACGTTACACCCATAGACATTTTGACTCTTGTGTTGTGTAGAATTCATGTCGACGTTACACCCATAGACATTTTGACTCTTGTGTTGTGTAGAATTCATGTCGACGTTACACCCATAGACATTTTGACTCTTGTGTTGTGTAGAATTCATGTCGACGTTACACCCATAGACATTTTGACTCTTGTGTTGTGTAGAATTCATGTCGACGTTACACCCATAGACATTTTGACTCTTGTGTTGTGTAGAATTCATGTCGACGTTACACCCATAGACATTTTGACTCTTGTGTTGTGTAGAATTCATGTCGACGTTACACCCATAGACATTTTGACTCTTGTGTTGTGTAGAATTCATGTCGACGTTACACCCATAGACATTTTGACTCTTGTGTTGTGTAGAATTCATGTCGACGTTACACCCATAGACATTTTGACTCTTGTGTTGTGTAGAATTCATGTCGACGTTACACCCATAGACATTTTGACTCTTGTGTTGTGTAGAATTCATGTCGACGTTACACCCATAGACATTTTGACTCTTGTGTTGTGTAGAATTCATGTCGACGTTACACCCATAGACATTTTGACTCTTGTGTTGTGTAGAATTCATGTCGACGTTACACCCATAGACATTTTGACTCTTGTGTTGTGTAGAATTCATGTCGACGTTACACCCATAGACATTTTGACTCTTGTGTTGTGTAGAATTCATGTCGACGTTACACCCATAGACATTTTGACTCTTGTGTTGTGTAGAATTCATGTCGACGTTACACCCATAGACATTTTGACTCTTGTGTTGTGTAGAATTCATGTCGACGTTACACCCATAGACATTTTGACTCTTGTGTTGTGTAGAATTCATGTCGACGTTACACCCATAGACATTTTGACTCTTGTGTTGTGTAGAATTCATGTCGACGTTACACCCATAGACATTTTGACTCTTGTGTTGTGTAGAATTCATGTCGACGTTACACCCATAGACATTTTGACTCTTGTGTTGTGTAGAATTCATGTCGACGTTACACCCATAGACATTTTGACTCTTGTGTTGTGTAGAATTCATGTCGACGTTACACCCATAGACATTTTGACTCTTGTGTTGTGTAGAATTCATGTCGACGTTACACCCATAGACATTTTGACTCTTGTGTTGTGTAGAATTCATGTCGACGTTACACCCATAGACATTTTGACTCTTGTGTTGTGTAGAATTCATGTCGACGTTACACCCATAGACATTTTGACTCTTGTGTTGTGTAGAATTCATGTCGACGTTACACCCATAGACATTTTGACTCTTGTGTTGTGTAGAATTCATGTCGACGTTACACCCATAGACATTTTGACTCTTGTGTTGTGTAGAATTCATGTCGACGTTACACCCATAGACATTTTGACTCTTGTGTTGTGTAGAATTCATGTCGACGTTACACCCATAGACATTTTGACTCTTGTGTTGTGTAGAATTCATGTCGACGTTACACCCATAGACATTTTGACTCTTGTGTTGTGTAGAATTCATGTCGACGTTACACCCATAGACATTTTGACTCTTGTGTTGTGTAGAATTCATGTCGACGTTACACCCATAGACATTTTGACTCTTGTGTTGTGTAGAATTCATGTCGACGTTACACCCATAGACATTTTGACTCTTGTGTTGTGTAGAATTCATGTCGACGTTACACCCATAGACATTTTGACTTATAATCTGCAATGTGTTTTTTTAACCATTGGTGGTCTTTGACTGATGTTTTGTGGGGTGTCCTACAGTGATGTTAAGCCCTGGCGTCAAACCAACTGATTGAACCTGACTACTACTCTTTGTGCCTGTTTTATCCATTTTGATCAAATGTTTGTACTCTGTTTTTGGGGGAAGAGTTTGGATGACTTGTGCACTATGGTGTCAGAATTAAACCATGTCTGAGGTGTGTGGACCGCCCCGGAGGTTTTCAGTTTGCAGTGAAGATGGGCAGGGGGTGGTTGGGTTGACTGGTTGGACTGCTGATGACTCCACTAGCTTCTGCGATGTTGCAATCATTTCACTGCTTCTCACACCAATTGCACCTAACATTCTTTGTGCTTTCTCTCCCTTCCTCCTGTCCTCCTCACCACCAGGTTCCTGACCAAGCGGGAGCAGGGTCTGATGCATCGGCGGAGGCACGCGGAGGAGCTGCTGGAGTGGAAGCAGAGGCTGGATGCTGAGGAGGCTGAGGTGAGACGGATGGAGAAGCAGGCCCTGGCTGCCTGGGACAGAGAGCGTCCTGGAGACGGAGACCAGAGGTCAGATCACAGAGACTGCTCCAAAGCCAGCCCCAATGCCAGCTCTGGCCAGCACGATCCTGAGGGAAAGACTGACAGAGGTGAGAGACCGCTGTTGACAGACATTGAGCTATAGGCCTATTGTATGAGATGACATTAGCACATGCTGTAGTATGCAGTAGTTTCTGTTTATTGCCTGTTATCAGGTATGAGTTTGCTTGTCTTGTGTCGTATACTTTTATGAAGGCGAGAACATCATACAGCAAGCTGCATATCCATGTTTGAGGCTGCAGGTGTATTCATCTGCTCTTGACCTTTGTGTGTCTCTCCTCAGACTCTGTGAGTGAGGGTGACTACTCCCCAGTAGTGACTGGCTCCAGCGTGCACACAGAGCTCTCTGGGTCCCAGCAGCCAGACATCCCCTCCACTGATCAGCCTGGTTCTGTCTCTGAGCTGCCCTCCATCCAGCACAGCCCCTCTATCTACACCCAGGACTTAGACTCCCCCCCTGCGAGCAAGAGAGTAAGGCCCTGTGCATGTTGTGGTGTCATGTTATCTATTACTACAGTAGAAATACATTGATTACATTTGTTTATGAACCCTTCCATAAGATTAGATCGTTTTATTGTCCCCCCCACACAAAAAAGCAACATGCACAGGGCCTTACTCTCTTGCTCACCGAGGGGGAGTTTAAGTCCTGGGTGTAGATGGAGGGGCTGTGCAAGGAATTGTATGAGTTACCAGAATCTGTCAACGCTCATGCATGTATTATCCCTCCTGAGAGCAAAGTGAGACTTTGTTAGCGCTCTTCCCATCAAATTTCATTTGTGACGTGCGCCGAATACAACAAGTGTACACTTTACCGTGAAATGCTTACTTACGAGCCCTTTCCCAACAATGCAGTAAGAAAATTAACAAATAGATACAAATAAAATATTAACACAATGAAATATACGTCGTATCGGTAACAAATCAGTGTGCTGGAGTACGAGGTAATTGGAGTGATAGATTGAGGGGGAATTGTAGGTTTGGTTAGGTGATTGAAATACTATGTACATCTGGGTAGGGGGAGAAAAGGAAAAAAAATCCCTGTAGCCATTTAATGAACTGTTGAGCAGTCTTATGGCTTGGGGGTAGAAGCTGTTCAGGAGCCTTTTGGTCCCAGACTTGGCTCTCCGGTAACGCTTGCCGTGCGGTAGCAGAGAGAACCGACTATGACTTGGTTGGCTGGAGTCTTTGATTATTTTTAGGGCTTTCACCTGACCGCCTGATTAAAAGGTCCTGAATGACAGAGAGCTCGGCTTCAGTGATGTACTGGGCCGCACCTACTACCCTCTGTAGCGCAATACGGTCGGATGCTGAGCACTTGCCACACCAAGCGGTGATGCAGCCAGTCAAGATGCTCTCAATAGTGCAGCTGTAGAACTTTTTGAGGGTCTGGGGGCCCGTGCCAAATCTTTTCAGCCTCCTGAGGGGGAAGAGGCTTTAGGCAGCTCAGTGAATGTAGGCCTTTGTCCAGGGTCCAGACTCAGTTGCTTCTTTCAGGGAATTGTCACTTTCCTTGTGCACAGTTAATGTGTTACTTGATTGTTATTTGAGTGTGACATTAATAATACTCAATTAACTGCCCTATTGGGTAAAGAGGAAAACACTTTAAAAAATCACTTCTTTCATTCACTCCTGTGAGCTCATCTTATGGAGCTAGATGTCACTATAGTTATTTGGGGTTATTTAAATCGTCTCAGGAATTTAGAAGCCACATGCAAATGAGATGTAACCAGAAACACTCAAGTCTAAATGTCACAGAAAGGCATCTGTGCATGTACCGTTAGAGACCGTGCCTTTTGAGTGTGTTTGTTTTTGTGTATGTGTGTGAGTTTTGGTGTGTCTTGGTTAGTTAGTTTGGGGCATGCTGTTGTGGTGAATGTGAGACTGTCCTGAATTGCCCTTGGGCCCTATCCTTTTCCTCTGTTGTACAGTCTCCTTCACCAAAAGCCAGCCTCAGCACTAACACACACCCAGAGGGCGGCAGCAGCAGCAGCAAGATGCAGCTCCGCTCCTCCTCCAGGACCTCCAGCCACGACCCCAAGGCCGCTGACACTCCCTCTGGCACAGGTGAGTTGGTCCCCTCTCTGGAGCAGTAGGGCCTCCAAAACGGGACATCATTTTTATTTTCTGTTAGAGCTGTTGAAAAGCAGAGTCGAAAGAGGACTGACTGCAGGCATAATGTGATGCCGTAAGAAAAGGATTATGAGTGCAGTTCCCTGACACTCAACCTGCTTAGTTGTGTTATGGGAGTATGGAAGCTTCCCAGCCGTCACTGAGCTACAGTCATAGTCCTTTAACCTGTCTTTGCTGGTTCTGTTGTGCTATTATAGTGGACATTTCAATCATCAGATTTTTATCACTAACGTAACATGTGCAGGCATTTTTGGAGTAGCCTATGAATGTCCGGATGGACAAACTGCAAATAAATAAATATTTACTCCCCCTTCTGAGAATTTGAGTTCAGTAGTTCTAAGTTGGATTACTTTATACTAATCAGTCTGGCATGGATTTAGCATTCTAACCGTACTTATTGTGTCACACAGAGCCTATGTCAGATCAGAGCGACATTGAGAGCCGTATCCGTGCCCTCAAAGAGGAGCTGCGCAAACGCAAGTCTGTGGTGTACCAGCTGAAGAAGGAGCAGAAGAAGAGGCACAAAGAGCGTCTGAAAGCCCAGGAGGCCAGCCTACTGAAGCAGCTAGAGGTCAGTGTATATCAGAGAATCCTAGCCTGCCCTGCTCCATTCAATGAGCAATAACAAGAACAGTGACTTACTTTGGGCTTTGTTTGTTTCCTTATGTCTAGTCCTACAATTATTTCATTGAGAAGACAGAGACTGAGTTGAGTAAGGAACCGGACTCGACACCTGCTGCCAAGCCTCAGATCCTGGCCCCCACCTCAGCCACAGAGAAGCCCAAGATTAAACCACCACCTCCTTACAGGTACACCAACGTGCTAACTATGTGTATGTTGCACAAACTGATGAATTGGTCCATCTTTATCTAAACATGTTTTTTTCCTCTCCAGACCTGAAACCGACTGGAAGGTTGTCTCTGACTCAGAGAAAGCTGAGAAGACACTTCCACATTCTCCAGTTGAACAAGGTGGGTTGTGCATTGTCAAGAAGTGTATTTCTCCATGTTGACATTTGTGCCCATACTGTGATAAAACAAGTTGTTCCATGTTTTGTTGTCAGATGACATCACAACATCCGGGCTCAGTAAATATTCAGCATGGCATGAGGAGTCCTCAGACGAGGACCCCCCTACTGTCACCCCAACTCCAGTGTATGGGAGTCCAGAGCACACCAACAGTCTGAGGGGCCTGCTGTCCCCAGAGCATCTCCCCAGGCAGCCCTCTGAGGGGGCACTCCCCCTGAGGGAGCCAGCCAGGCCACAGGCTACCGACTCTGGGGATGAGCGTGTCGTCTCTAGCCACCAGTCAGAGGTCATGGAGGAGCTGGACTCTGTGAAGTCTGAAGGAACTGAGCACACTCAGTCACGCTCTGAAGACCATCACTTTGACCATCTACTCAAACTTGACCTAGAGCACAGCCCAAGTTCCCAGCAGCACCATTCTCTGTCAGAACATGTTTCCTCAGAGAAAGGAGAACAAGGGATTTCCCTGATAAGCAGTCTTGATTTTGATGAGATATCTGCTAAGTCACCATCCCCCATCAAAGAGCGAGCCTACACCCCTGAGTCTGATGTCTTGTCATCAAAGGGTGACTTTTCAACCAAGGGTAAGGATGCCTCTCCTCCTTCAGCTGATGGTTATCATGAAGACTTTGAAATCTCAGTGGAGTCGTCACTCAGGGAGGAAAACCAAGGCTCCAAACCTACCTCACCATTCCGCCAAGACACCAGAGAGGCTTCCCACAGCAGGTCCCCCCTCTACAGTAGTGAGGAGGAGATTGGTGAGGAGCCAAGTGTAAGACCTGGAGCTCCTGGTGGCAGTCCTCACTCTGAAAGACTTCTTGACCTGCAGAGCCAAACCAAGGATTCCCAGGTCATTAGTTCAAACTGCTCCCCAACTATCTCCCCTTCCCAGACCCCACCTTCACCAGCACTGGATGAAATGCCTAACTTCGCCATTGGAGACAGAGTTTTAGTGAGCAACGTCCAGCCTGGTACGATTAGATTCAAGGGCCACACCAGCTTTGCCAATGGCTTCTGGGCTGGAGTGGAGCTGGACAAGTCTGAAGGAAGCAACAATGGCACCTACGATGGGGTGGTGTACTTTGAGTGTGAGGAGGATCATGGCATCTTCGCTCCTCCGGACAAGATCTTCTGTATGCCAGAGAAGTTTGAGATCTATGTGGACACCACAGAGGGCGAGGACTCGTTCCTTGACCACCAATCTGAAAACGAGCCAAAGAAATGCAACTTTGAGGAGAAAATGCATGAAAGCAATCTGCAAAATAAAAGAGGGGGTGTATCTCAGCGTAATCGTTCTGGAGACAACGGACCTACTGATGTGAATGATGATTCAACTGAACACCAGAAAAACTTGATCAACTTACATGAGTTCAAAGAGGGAGAATATTCAATGTCCAATAAAAGAACCAAGACCATCATTCTGGACCTTGAAGATGTACCTACCAGTCTCTTCATCACTGACATAGACCGTAAGATAACTCTTGACGAGACCTCTACCGTCATTGAGAGGAATGGCCTTGATGCCCATCAGAAATCTACTCCAGAGCAGACCGTGGGTAAAGACACCCTCGGTGCTTTTGCAGATAAGCTTCTCAACAACTTCATGAAAGACGCTGTGAAGCAATTCGCACAGATCAGAAAGGCCAAAGAAGAGAAGATATCAGCTGTTAATCAAATGAAAGATTACCTTTTTAATGAAGAGGGTAGGGAAAAGGTCTCCCAAGCTCACGTTGTGGCACAGAGAGATGGTCTGCCCTTCTTCCTAGATGGAGACCAAGAGGAGCAAGTGTCGTCTCCAGAACTCTGTATCCGGCCGGTGAGTTTTGATCCCATTTTAAGACGGTTATAGAGTAAATGTTCGAAGTGTTAAAATATACAGAATTTTCTTCAGATAATGTGATAACCTGCAATCACATCATGTGTAATGCATTTCATTTCTAAAATATGATATTTTCAGCTGAAGTACTTCAAAGAGCTGATTTGTCTTAGTAAATGATTAAACAGAACTGATTACATTGCTGTAGGGGAATGGAGCAATAATTGAGCTTTGCAGCACTGTTGATAACCATCCAGAGTTGATTTGACCTCAAAATACCCTTTTTTGTGGATTTGTTTGAGTCCAAAGGTCAAACAACAACTTTGACCAACATGCTTATCTACACTGAGTGTATAAAACATTATGAAAACCTGCACTTTCCATGACAGACTGACCAGGTGAATCCCAGTGAAGGCTATAATCCCTTATTGATGTCACTTGTTAAATGTAGATGAAGGGGAGGATATGGGTTAAAGAAGTATTTTTAAGCCTTTAGACAATTGAGACATGGATTGTGTATGTGTGCCTTTCACAGGGTGTATGGGCAAGACAAAATATTGAAGTGCCTTTTGAAGGGTTGTGGTAGTAGGTGCCAGGCGCACTGGTTTGTATCAAGAACTGCAACGCTACTGGATTTTCCGCGCTCAATAGTTTCCTGTGTGTATCAAGAATGGTCCACCACCCAAAGGACATCCAGCCAACTTGACACAACTGTGGGAAGCATTGGAGACGACATGGGCCAAAATCCCTGTGGAACACTTTCGACACATTGTAGAGTCCATGCCCTGACGAATTGAGGCTGTTCTGAGGGCAAAAGGTCGAGCAACTCAATATTAGGAAGGTGTTCTTAATGTTTTGTACACTCTGTGTCTATCCATTTGAATTTGGTGCTCTGTTTTCTTTTATGTAAATATTTATGCCAGTAGAAGTAAAAAATACATTTTAGATTTTCTTAGGGTTTTCACTTAGTGAGTCTTGTCCTTACTCTGTATCCATAGGAGAGTCCAGTGTTGGGGGCTAGTGGTCAGGAAGAGTTGACCAAGCGTCTGGCAGAGCTGGAGTTGAACCGGGAGCTGCTGGATGAACTGGGGGACGAGCAGGACTGGTTCGATGAGGATTATGGCCTCAGCTCTCGTAGAGAGCAGCAAAAACGGAAACAACAGCAGGAGAAGGGGGGGCTGTCAGTAAACCTGGCTGACCAGGTGAAGACCCCACCCAGACCAGAGCTGCCCCGGCAGCCCAAGCTCCCTGAGCAGCCTGCCATGGTGGTGCCCCACTCCGCCCCGAAGGTGGAGAAGCTGGTTGACGCTGCCACCCAGGAGATCTGGAACCAATCTAAACTGGGCCAGGGCACACAGACTCTCACTGGGCTCCCAGTCCCTAAGCCTTCAGAGGAGTTCCTGGGATGCGATGGCAAGGATCATGAAAGTCAATGTGTTCGTAGCTACAGACAGGTAAGGACACATTGAAAAGAGATGACCCATGTCATGTATTGAAATGTATCCACTGACATTTGCATTATCTGCAGGCTGTATATGACTTAACATGGGAGATCATCCAGGAGATCTTTGCAGAGGATCCTAACGCCCATCAGCCTCAGTGGGTCAAGCCTCGACGCATGAACTCCTCCTACTTCCATAGAGTAAAGAGCCCTGGCGACATCACCAGAGTTCAGGTGTGTATGTGAAACCGACGTCGGTGTGCTACTAACAGTATAGCTTCCTCCACTGTCCCTGTTCCATACCAGGCTCAAACTAGTGGTGTTCTGCTCGCAAACACATGTGACTGTCCTCCTTGACAACGTACCAAGCAATTGAGCTATAGAAAAAGCTCTGTATCGATGGCTCCATTGGCAACATTTCAAGCTAGCTGTGGAGTGAGCTTACGCCACTTTCTTAACTCTTGTTACATATGCCATGCTTATGGTGCCATCTAAAGTAAAATCTCGTCTTCCAGGCGTTCATCACCACAGAGGTGTTGAAACTGTATAGCCTGAAGAAAGACCTCAACCAGAAAACAGATTGGCAGAAGATGCTGAAATTCGGAAGGAAAAAACGGGATCGAGTAGATCATATTCTGGTAAGAGCATTAAACAGTGAAGCTTTAGGGGTGACTGGTTCTGAATTCAAGAAGTCCTATGAATTTATGAATTACCCAACTAATGTAAAGGTTATTTTCTGGTAGTGAGATGTCTTGTGTGCATTTTCAGGTCCAGGAGCTTCATGAGGAAGAGTCTCTATGGGTGAACTATGATGAGGATGAGCTCTATGTCAAGATGCAGTTGGCTGACGGTATCTTTGATTCGTTGATAAAAGACACAGCAGAAGTAATCACACAAATTCAGGAGAAGAGGTTGAAAAGAGCCCTTTCCTGAGCTTTTAAGCCCCCATTGTAAACCCATCTTCCACCAGACAGTCCCTCCCACAGCCAACGTGCCAATGATCTCCAGATGCCTTCAGTTCAGTCAAACTGGTACCCCTCTGCAACACAGCTTTGGACTAGCTAATTGTGGATCTACCACATGTCTTACACCAAACATATTTGATCCAGCCTTCAACCAACATGTAAAGCCTCCCATGCTGGCTGCCCTGTTCATGTCCAGTCAAAGATGGAGTGGATCTTGTTTCCCATTAAATTCAGCAATGCTGCTAAATTGACTGTTCCATGGCTAATGAACTCAAGACAGTATTGAGGAGCAGTCTGGGTCATCTAATAATAGGTGATGATGAAAAGATTTCTATGTCAAGTGTGGAAGTCATTGGGGTTATCAGGTTGTATAAAAATGAAATATTTTGCCTTTTGTATTGTGCTATTTATTGTATGGAAATTATTTGATTATGGTTGTTGTTGAAAGCAAACTTGCTGTTAACAGGTTTCGAAACAAATTACTTCAGCATTTTGTAAAAGAATGATGAAATAACAAAGCACAAAAAGAAATGTGAATGTAGAAATGGCAATATATTGTATAGGGAGTGAGTGAAAAATGAATGAAAATCTACCTTTTTGTATTTAATATTTAAGAATCCAAATATTAGTAATTGATGGGTTTAAAAACTGTCCTTTTTCTAACATGTTGTTGCCTCGTAACTAGTGTATTGGCAAGGAGAACAGATGCCTCGAGGTTCTACCTGGTTAGATTGGAAACCAGCCTGTCACGCTGGATTCAAGCCTTAAAATTGGCCTTTTACCTGATTCAGTTAGTGTCTCTTTTTTTGTTCTGTATGATTATGAATTGCCACACTCAAAAGCAACAACACAATTTACAGGCCTTAGTTGATGTCTCTACTCTTATGTACTTCCTTTATTTGAATGATATTTACATATACAGTACATACCTTTTCATAAATACCTAAAGGAAAAGTATTTTTCCAACTGGGTTAAACTTCAGCCTCTGCCTTGTTCAGTGTTTACCTAAGCATAGTTCTAACCAGAGAACACCTTTTGAAATCCCCCATTTGCCTTTTGCTCACAGACTCTGTATTGCATTTCTAATGGTTCTAAGGTAGCATGACTCAAATGCCATTTATGGTAGGTAAATGTATTATGCCTTTGGGTGTCACTAATGATGCACTTCTGACTTACTGCAATGGAACCTAATGTTCTCTCCATTCGTCACGTACACAATGGCTTTAGCAGCATGGTAGCAAGTGTGAGTCATTGATTAATGTGTGTGGGTCCTAGCATTCAACAACAATGTTCAAGGGCTTATTCTGTCCTCTCATCAGTAGATACTTTAGTCCAAGAATGCTGTGATGTACAAATTAATTTACCATGCACGGTGATGCTTGTCAATTGTAATTTTGGTTAGACAAGTGACCTTAATGGTGGGAATGAAAGTAGTTTCCATGCCAATTTGCATTTTTACAACCACTGTTATTTTACCAGAAGGAGTAGATTAACTGTCTATTGTGAATTTGCATTTTGCCACTGCTGTTATTTTACCAGAAGGTTCAGATAAACTGTTAACTGTCTATTGTGAGACGTTGAACTGTACATCTACCTTTAATAACCATTTCTCCATGATATGCCCCATGTTGTGTGGTATGAGAAAATAGTGATAATACCTAGTAAATTAATTTCCACAAGGCTGAATTGTAACCCCCCCCCCCCCTGTAGAATGGTGAGAATAATCTGAATTGATTGTAGCTGTGGATAAATATGAATTGATTGTAGCTGGTGGATGTAATGTCCCATTTATAACTATGCAGTATTTGTTGGTTGGGTACATTGTTTTATGTTTGGATCATACAAGCCAGCTTTGTAGTCTTATGGAAAAACATTGAATTGCAATGTAACCAATACGCCTCCAGACAGTTTTCAAACTGCTGTCTGTAGTAGGTTTGTGTTGGCCCTTGCTGTGAAGATGGGTATTCTAACTCCAAAGCAAACATGTATATTAGGCAAAAATGGTTTGATAATGAAATTGAGTAGACTAGAGATCTTTTTGCATCTTTTAAAGTGTATGAATATTTAGAATGTACTACTGTCAGAGACGCAGCTACACTAGACTTGTGAATTGTTTTATGGGGTGTAAATATACTAGAACAGTTCCCTATTGGATCTGACTCACTATTGAACCTGGAAGATTTTTGTAAAATAAACATTGTTCACATTGCAGATATGTATATAGTATACATATATTTTAACTAAATTGAACGTTGAAGTTGTAAATAAAGCTTTATTTCCAAATATTAAATGTCTGCTATAACCTGCAAAAATCATCCCTAGCACAGTGCCTCAAGTACGTTTGGCCAAATGTGGTTTTCCTTTTCATTTTTTTTTGCCTTATTATTTTTCCCAATTTGAGTGATTTTCATAAGTGTATTATTATAAACAAAACTGCAGGACTTCCTCACTGTGTCCTGTTACACCCTGAGTTATACCCCACACGTTATCACAATGCTGACTCATCACCTCAGCCTTTGATTCTCATTAGCTTGTGGAAGTAGAATATGACAAGCATTAAAGTACAGTAAAGCTCATACATTGAAAATGTAACCCATACAATTTACTTTTATAACTGTACAGAACAAAAATATAACTCAATATTACTGAGTTAGTGTATATAAGGAGATCAGTCAATTGAAATAAATTCATGTTAAATCTAATCTATAGATTTAACATGATTGGGCAGGGTGTGGGCCTGGGAGGGCTTAGACCCATCCACGGGGGAGCCAGGCTCAGCCAATTAGAATGAGTTTTTACCCACATGGGCTTTGTTACAGACAGAAATACTCCTCAGCACCCCCTCCCTCCAGATGATCCTGCAGGTGAAGAAGCCGGATGTGGAAGTCCTGGGTTGGTGTGGTTACACGTGGTCTGCCGTTGTTCGGCCGGTTGGACGTACTACAAAATTATCTAAAATGTCGTTGGGGGTGGCTTATGGTAGAGAAATGAACATTACATTCTCTGGCAACTGCTATGGTGAACATTACTGCAGTCAGCATGCCAATTGCACGCTCCCTCAACTTGAGACATCTGTGGCATTGTGTTGTGTGACAAGGTGCAGCTGTGTAATGATCATGCTGTTTAATCAGCTTCTTGATATGCCAAACCTGTCCGGTGGAAATTGGCAAAGGAGAAATGCTCACTAACAGGGATGTAAACAAATTTGTGCACAACATTTGAGAGAAATAAGCTTTTTGTGGGAATTGAACATTTCTGTGATCTGGGGTTACAAATTGGATGTTCAAATCCTGGATTGGAAAAAACACTTTCTGATACATCAAGTCAAGTGATAAAGACAGATGCAGCTGGTAATGGTTGATTGGCCAGACAGTATGGAATAGCCACAAAGTAAATATTTAACAAGAGGGTGATTCTTGATAGAAAACAGAACTAGCAAGTCAGGCTGTATCAGCTGAACATGATGTGGGAGGTTACAAATGAATACATTGTATCAAATATAGGCCAATGGATAGACTTTGGACACCACAATTCTTGGGGATGTTACAATGTATATCTACTGTCTGTTGGCAAAAGTTGCTTGTTTGCATCCTCCAAAATCAGGATGCTGATTAAACTAAATTGCGTTCCATAATCGAGGTTCAAGTACAACTATAGTCAATGGAATTACTCTGTCTTACTTTATGAATTTAGCCAAATGACTATGATTTAGCCCTGCTTCGGCTGGCGGTGAGAGGTTGGGGGAAGGAGTTGGACGAGTGACAAAAGTGAAAAAGTTTATCACTTTCTTTTACAGTGGTTGCCTTTCTGAGTTGCTGGCTGTCAGAAAGAAAACACTCGAAGATGGCGCGGCGCTGCTGCCGTGCCACGTCTCGGTTTACAGGGGAAATACATACAAATTTCAGAGAGTCATTCATATCTACGATTGTCCTATTTGTATGTTTAACTTTTCCTTTTACCACCGAAGCTGGCTTGTACACCGCTTCTGATCAGATAGTAATCTTAACCCCGGATAATGTGGACAGCGTTTTGGTCAATTCCACCGCCGCACTGGTGGTTGAGTTTTACGCCTCTTGGTGCGGACATTGTATTGCATTTTCTCCCGAATGGAAACGTCTCGCAAGAGATATTAAAGGTTGGTATGCATTTTAACGTAATAAACATTTTCAATGTAAATTGAACGGGTTGTTAGTAAACCAATCACAATTAACTGGTCGTGGTATGCATAAGTGCATGGGTTAAAACAATACATATGTTCTTGCCATGGGGATCCCTAAATTTGTCTTCATTTTGCAGAGTAGGCCTATGCATGTTTTCTTGTATGCCCATCGAACTTCAGTGCAAATTAAGGCATTGTGTAGTAACCAGTTCAAAAATAAAATAATTTGATTATGTCGACTTAAAATTAATTATAATTATTAATAATTGTTTTAATTTATTCCTGTTTTCCACTTTAACATATAAAAAAAGCTGTGTGATTCTGACTGGGGAATTGAGAACACACCTTGTTGTTTCCCACAGTACAGCAGAGACAGTTTCTCAGCCCTCCCTTCCCCCTTCCAGAAAGCAACCTCTACATGTGATTATTGGAGCATATGATGTGATTTAGGAGTTCAAATTCTGTCCATGTCTCATTGCTACTCTTGTTCAAACACCATCCTTTGGAATCTCAAATGAGAATACTATCTGACATTTCAGGCCTCAGTCTATAAGCAGGATCCAGTTAACTATAACAGGAAAAGAATTCCATACAATTAGTTTGAAATTGACATCGTTTCCTATTGGCAGCAGGCCTGAACACAGAAAGGTTTTAAGGCCTCAGATCTAGAGAGCGCATGACCCACCAGCCTCTGGCCTGCTTTCAAGCTGACCATACAGAATACTTGTAAATGCTTAGGAGAGGTAATAATAGGAGGAATATTTTTTTTACACAGATCAAAAGCTGTTTTGACTTCTGAATTCCTGCATATAACCCTTACTGTGTAGAGTAATGCACTTTTGGTGCATTGACTTTGACACTAATTATCTCTCTTCCCCAGAGTGGAAACCTGCTGTGGATTTAGCTGCCATAGACTGTGCTAATGGAGATAATGGGCCGATTTGTTCCCGTTTTGGTGTCAAGGGGTACCCCACACTGAAGGTACTTCAACTGTTATATTCCACAAGCCTTGTGGATTTTCAGTCGTACCTCACCGGAACATGTATCCAATGTTTAAAAATGAACCATATCTCACAATGATCGTGAGTCATTATCAGCTATTTTTACTCTAAACTCATAACCTCTAACAGTGTTACATTTCAGTCAGCAATGCACTCACTTTAGATTAGTCAGCAATAAATCTGTTATTTTTCTCCCTTTCTGTCATCCGGTGGAAGTCAAATGAAAGAGATCATTTGTCTGAATGAATGAGGGAGCTGAGACATCTGCAGTTGATTTCAAGTATGAAGGGGTTGTGGGGGAAGGGGTGTCCCCAGTTCCTCCCAGTGATCAACATGCCACCTGTCATCTGATCCTCTCTTTCTCTCCCTCTGACAGTTCTTCCACGCTTACTCCAAACCTGACTCCAAGGGACAAGGTTTCAGAGGTAATGCAAATGTTCCGATAATTCATAGGGCAGATGGTAATAATATGAATGGTTAGTAGGAGAAGTTAAAACAAACAAAACGTGATCCATATCCTCTTATTAATCCTGTGTACCTGAATCCTCCCAGAGGGTCCTCGTGATGTGAGGGGCTTACGCCATAAGATCATCGAGAAGATGGAGACCCATGAGGAGCCTTGGCCCCCTGCCTGCCCCCCTCTGGAGACCGCTAGGTGAGGCAGCCTCTTCTGATCATTTCAAACACCCCGGAGCTCACACATACAGACAGTACCGGTCTCCAGCAGCTCAATCGCAAGATCCAAGTAGCTAGCAGACCCCCTATGAGTAGCTCGCCAAACAATTCTAAAAGTAGATGCACATGTTCCACTGCACACAGTCATAAATATATCTTTCAAGTATCATACACAGTAAACTCCCAGCTACTACCTAATCCACGCAACACTGGCATTATATGCCACCCCTGGTTAGACACTATTGGCTTGAAAAGCCAAATCTAACACAATAACTGGCAATGCATTTCCAGCAATATTGCCCCCTTTGTGCTGTGTGATGTGGGCGTTTGTCTATCATTTTGTGTGTAGCCAGTAGTCATTGCTTGACTTAGGTGCCGATTGAAATAGGTGTCGGTACTCATTTTGGGTGCCGGTACTGTTTATACAATGCCTTGCGAAAGTATTCGGCCCCCTTGAACTTTGCGACCTTTTGCCACATTTCAGGCTTCAAGCATAAAGATACAAAACTGTATTTTTTGTGAAGAATCAACAACAAGTGGGACACAATCATGAAGTGGAATGACATTTATTGGATATTTCAAACTTTTTTAACAAATCAAAAACTGAAAAATTGGGCGTGCAAAATTATTCAGCCCCTTTACTTTCAGTGCAGCAAACTCTCTCCAGAAGTTCAGTGAGGATCTCTGAATGATCCAATGTTGACCTAAAAGACTAATGATGATAAATACAATCTGCCTGTGTGTAATCAAGTCTCCGTATAAATGCACCTGCACTGTGATAGTCTCAGAGGTCCGTTAAAAGCACAGAGAGCATCATGAAGAACAAGGAACACACCAGGCAGGTCCAAGATACTGCTGTGAAGAAGTTTAAAGCCGGATTTGGATACAAAAAGACATCCCAAGGAGCACTGTGCAAGCGATAATATTGAAATGGAAGGAGTATCAGACCACCGCAAATCTACCAAGACCTGGCCGTCCCTCTAAACTTTCAGCTCATACAAGGAGAAGACTGATCAGAGATGCAGCCAAGAGGCCCATGATCACTCTGGATGAACTGCAGAGATCTACAGCTGAGGTGGGAGACTCTGTCCATAGGACAACAATCAGTCGTATATTGCACAAATCTGGCCTTTATGGAAGAGTGGCAAGAAGAAAGCCATTTCTTAAAGATATCCATAAAAAGTGTTGTTTAAAGTTTGCCACAAGCCACCTGGGAGACACACCAAACACGTGGAAGAAGGTGCTCTGGTCAGATGAAACCAAAATTGAACTTTTTGGCAACAATGCAAAACGTTATGTTTGGCGTAAAAGCAACACAGCCCATCACCCTGAACACACCATCCCCACTGTCAAACATGGTGGTGGCAGCATCATGGTTTGGGCCTGCTTTTCTTCAGCAGGGACAGGGAAGATGGTTAAAATTGATGGGAAGATGGATGGAGCCAAATACAGGACCATTCTGGAAGAAAACCTGATGGAGTCTGCAAAAGACCTGAGACTGGGACGGAGATTTTTCTTCCAACAAGACAATGAATCAAAACATAAAGCAAAATCTACAATGGAATGGTTCAAAAATAAACATATCCAGGTGTTAGAATGGCCAAGTCAAAGTCCAGACCTGAATCCAATCGAGAATCTGTGGAAAGAACTGAAAACTGCTGTTCACAAATGCTCTCCATCCAACCTCACTGAGCTCGAGCTGTTTTGCAAGGAGGAATGGGAAAAAATGTCAGTCTCTCGATGTGCAAAACTGATAGAGACATACCCCAAGCGACTTACAGCTGTAATCGCAGCAAAAGATGGCGCTACAAAGTATTAACTTAAGGGGGCTGAATAATTTTGCACGCCCAATTTTTCAGTTTTTGATTTGTTAAAAAAGTTTGAAATATCCAATAAATGTCGTTCCACTTCATGATTGTGTCCCACTTGTTGTTGATTCTTCACAAAACAATACAGTTTTATATCTTTATGTTTGAAGCCTGAAATGTGGCAAAAGGTCGCAAAGTTCAAGGGGGCCGAATACTTTCGCAAGGCACTGTATGCAGGTGCTGGAGCTCCACAATACTTCTTAGCTAATATTCTATAAGAGGAACAGGAGCTCAAGCAGTAGAACATTTGAGGTGCTGGTACTCTGCTCCCAGGAGCTCCTGCCCAAGTCGAGCACTTATCGTGAAATGTGAGTTCAGGTGATGGTTTGGAGCAGATCTGTGCCATAAATCCTAAAAGGTTAGCGTTTGAAACAATGACCAGGTAAACAAAATCAAAGCATAGATACCTTGTCCATAGACTGTGTACAGGGTAAGGAAACCAACATGTCATTTTGTAATTTGGGAGAACTATCCCTTTAAGTCCCTACCCCATGTGTCCTTTGTGTTGTGTCAATGCCCAGATTGTGCTGCTGTTCACTTTATAGTCTTAATAGAAATGGATTTGGTGTTTCAAACGTCAGCTTTTATGGAAATGTTGTAGTCACTCTGTAGAATGTATTATTCTCTTCTCTCCACAGCAAAGCAGAGATTGACAACTTCTTTGAGACTAACGGTGTGGAACATCTGGCCTTGATCTTTGAGACCTCTAACTCCTATGTGGGCAGAGAGGTCAGACTTTATTATCATCAGTCAAGCTACATGCTCCTCAGAGGGAAATGGAGGAGAAAAAATCCTGGGTGTGATCAAATAGAAAGTGTTTTTAATGGACATGTTTACTGTGTATAAAGCTACACAGTGGAGGAGTCATAATACCCATAAAGCCTAGCGGTCAAACAGGGAAAAGTTTCAATCATTTTTCCACAAATATATATTTTTTTTAGAAACACTTAAAATAAGGGCTGTGTTTGGTAACACTTTACTTGACAGCCAGTGTCATGGTCATAATCATGTCATAATAGCTGACATAACCTGTTATAATATGATCATAACACTGTCATGACATATATTTAGACCTGTTGTGACATATGTTACCTTATTTTATGACTGGTTATGACACCTACACAATGGTCAGATCCCACAAAACCTACCACACAAGGCAAAACATTCCATTACCCCATAGCCTACGTGTCAACAGTATGTTTGTTATGTTATTTTTTTATTGACCATGTTATCATTTTGTAACATGAAATAGTTAATCCAGAGATTTTTACCTTTGCGATTCGGCAGTCCCGTCCAGATCATCATGGCATTTCTTGTTCCTTATAATAGCCACATTAGCAGCTAATTAGCATTTCATTTTTGTTGGGTAAATACAGGCAAATATATTGATAAAAGTCACCTTGTCCTAGAGAGATTTACATGGTTATCAAAACCTCACTCCAGGGTAAGCCTACACGAAGCACATCCTTTATTTTAAGTGCTTCTAAAATCCCCAATGGGATAAATGAATAGTGGAAAAACAATTGGAACCATTTCCCTGTTTGACCGCTAGGTTTTATGTGTGTTATGACTCATACTGTGGTGCTCTATAGTACCATGCAGAAAATATGTTGACTGTGGGACTATCAACAAGAGTGTGTCACAATGTCAACAGTGTACTTGCATGTTTAGTACAACCCGTTGTAAACAACATACAGACAGTGGATCATTACTGTGTTGGTTTGTTCTTCCTCAACAGGTGACTCTGGACCTACTGCAGTATGAGAACATAGCCGTGCGGAGGGTCCTGAAGACTGAGGAAGCCCTGGTGGCTAAACTGGGTGTGACTGACTTCCCATCCTGTTACCTGTACTATCCTAGTGGGAACTTCACCAGGCTCCATGTGTGAGTGGCTGTTTGAATACCATCACAATATATGACAGAACTGCGGATCACTTTAGCCATCTTCAGTCTGGATCCTAATGTACCAACTCGTCAAGTGTTTTTCTTCTTCTTCAGTTTTCACGGTTCAATGCGCAACAATCTTGTTGTGAAAGGCTTTATTTCAGTTGTGTTATCCACAGCTATGATAGGATGCCTTTTAACATCTGGCCTCTTAATGGGATCATGGAATTAAAATAAGTCATTATTCAATATCATAGTACTTTGTATGATGATTGCTCACCCCGTGAATTAATCTGCGTTTTCTTTCGCTTTGTTTTGCTTATTTAAAAAACTTGGCACGCAAGAGGAGACTTTTTAGTTGACAAATGCAAAAAGGAAATTATTTATTACTAATTTATTTATTCCCCCCCCCCTCTTCCCGAGCATACAGAGGGGTTTTTAATTTCTTGCATGAAAACAATGGCGTTCCTTTCCTGCGGTTCACCTGCCAAGCCACCCCAGCCTCGCCTCGCGCTGCGACAGATGGTCGCCCATCACAGCTGAATGCGCGATTGATCCAGGAGGGGTGGGGAAATGCAGTCGCACATCCGTCATGCGTGTGCCTCTCCCAGGTGAACGCTGCCCCTCCTCTCTTCGATGCGTGCCTCTGTGCTCTGGGGAACCCACTCTGTGCTCTGGGGTGGGCTGGACGAGCTCAGGCCTGGAGCAGCATCCTCCTCCTGCTCTCATGTGCTCGGGAGGGGGGGGGATGGCTGGCTGATGGGGACAGTGGGAGGGGTAGCAGTGTTTTTGTTCCATTGCCAGGGTTAGTGGAGAGGGAAATGATCAGCTATGGTATCTCAGTACCATCTGTTCAGCAGAGGAGAGAGGAGGCCATAAGGGCTTAGTGAGGGGACCAGGGGCCCACCCGTGGCTCCAGTTCCACACACTACTGTGGTCTGATGAGGGCAGGCCCTGGCAGAGGCAACCACTTGTATCCTATTCCTAGACAGATAAGCTAAAAATGCTTATTCTTCCACTGTAGCTAGAATATAATGTGAGGTTTGTGTTCTAGTGGGAAGGATTTTTCACCTGTTTCCATGGTTAAAATCATCCTGTTGCTGGATGCCAGTTCAATGGAAATGCATCAGTCCTACCTGTGAAACTGTCTGGGAAATGCATCAGTCCTACCTGTGAAACTGTCTGGGAAATGCATCAGTCCTACCTGTGAAACTGTCTGGGAAATGCATCAGTTCTACCTGTGAAACTGTCTGGGAAATGCATCAGTCCTACCTGTGAAACTGTCTGCTTGGCTGTCTTCCAGACAAAATGAGGCCCGGACCTTCTACACCTACGCCCTGCAGAGGCTTCCTGGGGTACTGCGGGCCGGAAATACACCACCAGTGACCTCTGACCTCTTGAAAAACACAACAGAGGACCAATGGAGACCGTTCAACGGGTAAACCACTTTTAAAAAAATGTGTTTTACCTTTATTTAACTAGGCAAGTCAGTTAAGAACAAATTCTTATTTTCAATGACGACCTAGGAACAGTGGGTTAACTGAGTTAGCGTTGGACTAGTAACCGGAAGGTTTTTGGGGGGGGGGGGGGGGGGGGGGGGGGGGTGTATAAGCCTTACAAATGTAACCCCAGTGATTCCATGACAAAAATGTTAAATTCTGTGTGTCAGGTCTCGTGTGTATATGGCAGACCTGGAGTCTACTCTGCATTACTCTCTGCGCTTGGAGCTGGCAGCTCACCCTGTCATCAAAGGAGAGGCTCTGATCACTCTACAGCGTTACATCTCAGTACTGGCCAAGGTGATTGGGCAGGTCTACTCACCCCCTGAGACAAACCCTACCCATACTGAACACTAACCTCACATACATTCATCCTCTGGTCATATCGAACACCCTGAGGAAAGGGCTGTGTAGTTAGGGTGACACACCACTAGGGGGAGAGTGAGACAGTGCTTTGGAGTTGTTGGATATCAGTTGGGAAACGCACATTTTTCTGCATGATTTAGCTGTACAGTTTGTTCTAAAATGTAACTTTGCTTTTAAAAATATAGCTGAAAATATGGTCCCTATAATGCATCATAATAATTTACAATTGCTCTCTTAGTAGGTACATGTATACAATATTCATAATGGTACAACTATGTAGTAACTACAATGTTACATATTTATTACAGAAGAAGACATTCACAATTATTTGGGCACAGTATCACAGTAGGAATGACACCCTCAATGTCAATCCCAAAATTGGAGGCCATAAACCTGACAGGACACAAAAGGCTGTCTTGGGTATCATTTAAATACTTAATTTGCTTCCCTGGTGAATAGAGCGTGCCAATACCCCCTACTCATTTTTTTGTACGCAGACATACCATGATTAAGATTTCTTTGGACTGGGTCCCATCTTCTCTCCTCTCCTCCCTTCCCAGCGCTTAGCGTACCCAGACGTGTGCCAGGGATCCTTTTGATTAAGACCAGGACGATGGTATGTCACAACAAACTAAGATCCTTAACTTCCAGAGTGACTGTAATTGGATCATCCTGAGAATGAGTTACTGTGTACAGAACCTACAGCTGGTGTCACACCGATGACACACCTTGACACACTCCGTTGTCAATATAATCTGTGGTGTGCTGTGCAGTGCTGCACCCACATCACAGTGCATCTCCGTCCCAGACAGGATGTAAACAAGTTATATTTTCCTGCGCCGTAATATTACTAGATTTACTGTTTTATCAACCAGAATCCGGATTTATTAATCCTTATATGTATATGAGGATTTAAACAAGTGGATCTGGGACGCATGAGAGCATTACAAAGAGGTTCTAGGATTACCGTTTCTATCCTGCTTTCTTGAAAGAAGCCTCCAGCAGCGATGGAGGGAGGGCCAGGGAATTAGGGGGACCTTGAGCCCAAATCTTGCTGTCCTTCATCCCAAATCCAGCTGTCCTCCATCGCTCTCCCGTGGCGCGTGCCTCAGTGTGCCCATGCTAAGGTTAGCAGTTAGCGGAGGTGCATGGTGGTGGAATGTGGCAGCTTCTTGACATCAGTGATACTGTATAGGTAGCCCACCAACTCCACAGTAGAACAAAGGTCTTTGTTTGTCAGGCTTTGGCTGGGCTGTGGGTATGACAGATACAGTGGGGCAAAAAAGTATTTAGTCAGCCACCAATTGTGCAAGTTCTCCCACTTAAAAAGATGAGAGAGGCCTGTAATTGTCATCATATGTACACTTCAACTATGACAGACAAAATGAGAAAATAAATCCAGAAAATCACGTTGTATAATTTAATGAATTTATTTGCAAACTTGTTATTAGTATAAAAGACACCTGTCCACAACCTCAAACAGTCATACTCCAAACTCCACTATGGCCAAGACCAAAGAGCTGTCAAAGGACACCAGAAACAACATTGTAGACCTGCACCAGACTGGGAAGACTGAATCTGCAATAGGTAAGCAGCTTGGTTTGAAGAAATCAACTGTGGGAGCAATTATTAGGAAAGGGAAGACATACAAGACCACTGATAATCTCCCTCGATCTGGGGCTCCACGCAAGATCTCACCCCGTGGGGTCAATATGATCACAAGAACGGTGAGCAAAAATCCCAGAATCACACGGGGGGACCTAGTGAATGTCCTGCAGAGAGCTGGGACCAAAGTAACAAAGCCTACCATCAGTAACACACTACGCCGCCAGGGACTCAAATCCTGCAGTGACAAACGTGTCTCCCTGCTTAAGCCAGTACATGTCCAGGCCCGTCTGAAGTTTGCTAGAGAGCATTTGGATGATCCAGAAGAAGATTGGGAGAATGTCATATGGTCATATGAAACCAAAATATAACTTTTTGGTAAAAACCCAACTCGTCGTGTTTGGAGGACAAAGAATGCTGAGTTGCATCCAAAGAACACCACACCTACTGTGAAGCATGGGGGTGGAAATATCATGCTTTGCTTTGGGGCTGTTTTTCTGCAAAGGGACCAGGACGACTGATCCGTGTAAAGGAAATAATTAATGGGGTCATGTATCGTGAGATTTTGAGTGAAAACCTCCTTCCATCAACAAGGGCATTGAAGATGAAACGTGGCTGGGTCTTTCAGCATGACAATGATCCCAAACACACCGCCCGGGCAACGAAGGAGTGGCTTCATAAGAAGCATTTCAAGGTCCTGGAGTGGCCTAGCCAGTCTCCAGATCTCAACCCCATAGAAAATCTTTGGAGGGAGTTGAAAGTCCGTGTTGCCCAGCAACAGCCCCAAAACATCACTGCTCTAGAGGAGATCTGCATGGAGGAATGGGCCAAAATACCAGCAACAGTGTGTGAAAATCTTGTGAAGACTTACAGAAAAGGTTTGACCTCTGTCATTGCCAACAAAGGGTATATAACAAAGTATTGAGATAAACTTTTGTTATTGACCAAATACTTATTTTCCACCATAATTTGCAAATACATTCATTAAAAATCCTACAATGTGATTTTCTTAATTTTTTTTCTCATTTTGTCATAGTTGAAGTGTACCTATGATGAAAATTACAGGCCTCTCTCATCTTTTTAAGTGGGAGAACTTGCACAATTGGTGGCTGACTAAATATTTTTTTGCCCCACTGTAGGTCCACTTGTCTGATGCCACAGTGGGAGCAGGGGAGCAGTTAGGCAGATTTTACTCAGTGGCATGTATATTGGTCCCGGAGGTCGAATGGGGCAGGATTAAAAGGGCTTCCCCGGGCCAGGCCGACAGATGCATTCTCTTTTAAACGTCTCTCAGAGGAGACTGCGGTTTCTCAAGTGCTGATACTAATCGGATTTAAGATGACATATTGCCGTGGCGAAGTGAATTGTCATGGTCCTCCGAGAGATGGGGGAAGGGGGAGTGTAAGGTGGGGGCTCTGATAGTGGTTGGAGGTACACTACCAGAGAAGAGGTCACTTAGAGAGATCCTTCATAATGGTGATACTGTATACTGTAGCGTTGGTTCATCTCACTTGATATTTTCATGAAACTTCTGCCCATCAGTGACCTCTGCCAATACTTCAGACAATGTACTACTGATTTCCAAGCCAAATATGTTGGCCTTTGCTTATGATTCGGGAAATAGACACACAGGTGGAAAGCAGAACATGCTAAACGTTTGGCTCTGGTGAGCAAAGCGCATTAGTATCTCCATCCCCAATTGCATCCCTCTTAGATTCAAATGTGTGTTAATGAGCTTTTCACCCTGGTTAATGCCCAGTTGTCCCCAGACCTGGGCGTCTGGGCCGGATGGTCGCTAAACCAATTGTCCTCCTCCTCAGTAGCAGCAGCAGCCAGGGGACCTCCTTTTGAATCTTGTTAAAACCCCACCTGTAGTACGTGATTGGGTATCTGTGTCTGTGAATACCCAAACACCATATTTTTGGCTGAATGTCTAAGATTAAGGGGAGCAAATCAAAGCCTGTGTGGGGCGCAGGGGTTAAGTACATCTCCAGGAGCCTTTTTAAGTGGGCCTGGTGTAATGGAGATCCAGTTAGAGTGATGAATAGAATCCTGCGCCAGGCACCCAAACGCTGCTGAACAGATGGCCGGGGCAAATTGAAAAGACTCTGCAGCACAAATCAAAAAAGGTGCACTTCTGGGATGCTGACGCCCCGGCCGGGCTGAGCCAGGCCCCTGCCTCTGTGTCTCACTGATGGGTTTGTGCCCCTGTGCCGCCCAAGGAATCAAAAGGTCAGCACTGGCCCACTTTCAGGTCCACCATATTCACACTGCTGGATGTTACTACACTGACTGTTTATTTCCTCGTGTGCTCTATGCAACTGTGGGCATGTGTGTGCATGTGATTTCATTCTTATATATTGTCTCCTCATAAGTAGTCACTTTTTCATGACTCAATGCCAGAAAATGCTAATGAACTTAAATGGTCCTTCGTGACTGAGACATCTTACCTCTGTTTTGAATGGGATGAGGTTGCCATGACCACCTGCTGTTTATTTGGTCGTCTCTCAGCCGTTAGGGTGAAATCCAGGCCGACCTGTAGGATCTAGTCTTCATAGTATAATAGTGTGTCCTCCAGGGTGGCTGTTTTTAGGAGTTCTTTAAGGATAGGAAGTGACTTTACACCTCCATTCAGCTGACACTCTTCTGTCACCACCGTCTGAAACACAAGGCACTGGGATTTCCTCCCTGCCTTCCATAGTGGCCCACTGTTGGTTGCAGTGTCATTTCTACACACGCCATGTTGTCAAGACAACTACAGAGGTTGGAGAATGGAAACAAACAGTACGAGAGACAATCCTGAAAAAATCCAACTGTGACTTTATTACACGTTAAGAACTGCAAAAGCAGTTTTAGGTTAAACTTCAACCCTCCAACAGATGACAAAACAGATGGATTTGGAACTCCTAGTGATTATAACCTATTACCACACGGTCAAAAATATGCTGTTGAAGAGTCTATTGTATTAAATGTGAGGAGAGTTAATGATCATACTTAACTGTAATGTTGTCTTGGGCAGTACTTCCCTGGTCGACCTGTGGTGAGGAACCTGCTGAAGTCAGTGGACACGTGGCTGAAGGGTCAGAACGACACAGAGCTCTCTTACGACTCTCTGAGGGACGCCCTGGATAACACAGCAGAGGTGAGGGGTCAACCCAAAGCCACCAGCCAATCAGACAAGCCTGAGGCAGAACCACCCACCATATTGTCTGAGCCAGAGTTTTTATAATAATGGCTGAAATATTACAGGCATACTGCACACAGGGAAGTAGGTTTATGTAATGCTGTGTATTCAGATATATCTCGATATGAATCTTTGCTCACAGTCTTGTGCAGGCATGTGTATAACTGGAAAATGTATGTGAAGTTGTCTTTGGATGGAAGCTTGCATGCCTATAGGTTCAGAAATTGGACCAGTCACTTAGTGGCATCATTAGCTTTTAGCAGCCAAATCAATGAATCAATGAGGAGGTATGAACCAGCTCCCCTAAGGAAATGGACTGATGTCTAACAGTATATACACACGGAATCTTTACTATTGACTTCAGAGTAATTCTGTCAATCATAGACTCAGCAATCCTGGCCAGTGGCAGGGAGGGAACGACTATATGTCAGGAGAAATATGCTGTTGGATCAAACCACGTTTAACCAGTGTTTCCTCCTTCTGACCTGAATACACTCTCTCCATTGAGGCGATCCATTACCTGGAATTGACATGATATGGAATGAGAATAGTATGGCCCAGAATGCTCTACCACTTAACATGAAATGTTGCAGTAAAGTAGATTGCAGATGAATTCTCCTCCATGTACATGCTTATCTTGTTGTTTACATGAATGTAACCAACCTCTTAAGAATCCTCAGATAAATCTGTTTTCCATGTAACCTGCTCTGTGAGAAGAATGATCAATGTGGCCATATCTTGGGCAGTGTTTAAGTGTCAATACATGTATGTGTTTGTGTGTGATCAGGTACCTAATGCTGCGCTGCCTGAGGGGGTGAGGTGGGTGGGCTGCCAGGGCTCCAAGCCCCACTTCAGAAGGTACCCCTGTGGCATGTGGACCCTTTTCCATGTCCTCACTGTACAGGCCGAGGAAGCTGCTGGCAAAGGTAAAAAAAAAAAAAAAAAAATTTTTTTTTTAAAATCACTAAGCAGCGGCTGTTTATGTCTTTATCATAACACTATCACTAAACTGTTAATTCAGTATGAATGTTCCTGGGACAATGGTAATACTTGAGAAAGTGTCGCTAGATTCTAAAACAAACCCTCCTGCCTTGTTAGCCTGTTGCTGTGGCCTGTAGAGCCCATCGTCTGGTAGGAAATTGGCCAGAAGTCAGCAGCCATCCAGTCTTGGAGGAGTGAGTGTGCCCAGGCGATGAACCATGACACAAGTGTTTCCAGTCTGTTAGAACTCCTATGGCTCTCTGGGGACAAATCCTCGTAGTGCATTGAGCCAGTCAGAAGTGTGTGCAGCATTAACACAGGGGCTGCTGCTTTCAATGCAGGGATATGGGGCAGCTAGGGGATGGCAGCAGGGGGGGGGGGGGGCAACTGAGGACAAGTGCTTTGTAAACAAATTTGCCTGGAATGTTTAGTGGAATGTTTTGCATTCACCTGATGTGACCGCACACACTTGCACAAGCACAACATTTAGACTCACACACACACACACAAGTACGTTCAGTGTTATATTCCATTAGTAGCCTATACAAAGCACTGTTCTTTTTTTGGTTTGTTATTAGTTTTGTTTTCTTGACACACCACCAGCTGAAACAGTCCCTTATTGTGGGTGGGTAAAAAGGGATTTCTTTAGATTAGTGGTTAGAAAAAGAGGCAGCTGACCAGCACTCCTCTCCTGGAGGGGTTAATCCCAGGGCTTATGGGTTGGGGAGGAGGGTTCACATAACCTGCAGATGGGCCACCAGGGGACCAGGGGTGTTCATCTGGCCCCCCGCGGATGGACCTCTGGATTAGAGCTCCACCCCTCCACCACGACTCATCTTTGAGCAAAATAAGGTTTAACTTTAGCAGGGCATGAAACACAACACAACCTGCATCAACAATATCTGCACTGGTACGATGCTGTTACTGACAGTGACATCTGCAGGCTTGGTTGTTCTCACAGCGCGTTGACTAAATACTGTTATTCATGGTACATACACATCACAGCACCATAAGAATGCAAAGGAGACTCTGTTTGTATGGCCTTATTTCCCTGTTATTAACCACCCATGGTTTAATACTGGAAAAGCCCTCACCCAAACTATATACAGACATTGCTTGCTGCGATTTTATAATGTACAATATTAGACTACTTTTCAATAGTAGACATCACTCTGAAGTGCATAACAAGTATGGTTAATCTTGTTGTTGACTTCCTCCTCCTGTGCGTTCTTTTCCCCAGACCCCCAGGAGGTGCTACAGGCAATGAGGTCATACGTCCACAGTTTTTTTGGCTGTCGGGCGTGTGCCACCCACTTTGAGAACATGGCCAAGGATAGCATGTCCCATGTGGGGACGCTGTCCACTGCCATGCTGTGGCTCTGGTCCCGCCATAACCACGTCAACAACAGACTGGCAGGTAAGGACACATGACAAATGTTACTGTTACTTCCATAGAGGATGATTGATCAGCTGTCTATAAGACTGAACCTCCAACACATACGTCATAATATGCTAATTATATCAGTATAGAATATGCATATAATACCATTTTAATATATGAAATATTTAGAAGAAAAATAGAAACGTCTCCCTTAGTGGTCACCATTGTCCATACAGGAGATAAACACAGGCCACTACTTCTCCCTCTCCCACTTTCCCCCCTAGAGGATCTCTTTCAGCCTCTCACTCCTTTACACAGGTCTCATAAGGACCACACCTTACTTTTTTGGTGGATTCCTCCCCCAAGTGTCCCAACCCTGCTCCTCGCCCCTAAATCCCTATAATACACCCGGAGATCCTCTGAGCAGACACCAGCTGTCCCCCCTCGCTTCTCTCCCCTGTCTCTTCCTCCACTGAGATTAGCCCTCCTTCCAGGAGACTGAGATTCCCTGCCCCAGCCTGTCTGCAGCTCATTACAGGTCAGCAGTAAATACTCTGTGCGTTTAACAGTAGTGCTAAAGACAACAAAACAGCAAAGACTACAGTCTTGTTTATTCAATTTTGGCAATTATTTGTTTCTATCCTTTGTCAATGTTTTAATGTCAAATATTTTATCCATTCATATTTTGTGAAGATGGTCAAGCCCATCTGTGGTACTTAACGTTTTGACGTGTGTGTCATTTTAATGAGAGCTATATGGCTGCTGCGTTGGCCTCCCTCTGTTAGGGCCATTATTTGAGTTTATTAGGCACAAGCCTGTCATTACCACCTCACTTTGTTTAGTCGCTTTGTTGTCTTTTCTCTATGGTGGTGGTGGTGGGAGTGGCTCCCCCATCTTCAATCTCTTGGACAGCCTGTGTCCTGAATAACAGGGTGCGTCCCCTTCTGGGCCTGTCCCTGGTCCTCAGACACTCCTCCCTATTAGGACTGACTGTCTGTCCCTCCCCAGAGAGTCATATCCTCCGCTTGACAACTGATATGGCAACAATCTCCCAGAACGGGGACCACCAGCCCAGGAGGAGCCCAGAGGCCCCGCCTCAATTCCCAAGATGCTTGTGACAGCTGGTGGCACACGCCATGTCACCGGCATCACGCCTGCCTCTATTTTGTAATCCCTCACCAGGGTGGTTCAAGTTGTGGGATTTTGGGGGCAAGTACCTCAGGGGGTGGGGTGGGCTGAGCGGAGGGGAGGGTGCAGGAGTGTTGGTAGCAATGCGTAGCAGCTACCTCCTCTGTCGGCCCACCCCCCTCACTGACCCCTTACGCCTCTGCTTCGCATCCCAGTCTTCCCCAGGGGGGAACATCCTCTCCTCCCCCTCCTCCCTAAAGTGGGGCTCTTTAGCAGCTCCCCCCACCGTCCTTTCAGAGGCAGCCATGCATGAAGTAGGCCCAATTTGTAAAGCAGCAACACAATTCATTTAGCTGGCACAAAAGGTCCCCGAGCCAAGCCCGGCGCAACAGCAGACCTGTCCCGTTGTCAACAGGGTGAGATAGAGACTCGTGTCTAAAGACTGCAGAGCCACGGGCCTGCCAGGGCTTGGATATGCTGTATGGAGGATCTCACAGCAGTGCTGCTGGAGACTGGAGCAGCTCATACTGTTCTATAGGGCGGCAGGTAGCCTAGCGGTTAAGAACGTTGGGCCGCTAACCAAACGATTGCTGGTCGAATCCCTGAGCCGACTAGGTGAAAAATCAAAGTCCTCTTAGTCACTCTGGATAAGAGCGTGTGCTAAATGACTCACTACTGTAAATTACTCTGGATAAGAGCGTGTGCTAAATGACTCACTACTGTAAATTACTCTGGATAAGAGCGTGTGCTAAATGACTCACTACTGTAAATTACTCTGGATAAGAGCGTGTGCTAAATGACTCACTACTGTAAATTACTCTGGATAAGAGCGTGTGCTAAATGACTCACTACAGTTTGAGTTTATTTTATTTTTACAGGGACAGTAATCATTAATCAACGTTTCAGTAAAAGTGCCGGTTTTTGCCAGCCGGCTAATTTTCGACCGCAGTCCCTGGGCAGGTTATTAAAAACAATTACAATATAGACAATCATTGAGCAGTGAGCACACGCAGAGCAACATAGGACAAGCAAGACGTAGCATACAGACATTGCAACATAGAACAAAAAGCAGCAAGACAAAATGCATAAAAGCAACAAAGTGTTTCCACACCTCACAAGCTACAGACAACATGGAAAGCGCCAATACACAGCTAGGGAATATGTTCACAAATCTGATTGACCTTTAGCCATGTCTTCATGCATTTTGTGAAAGTGTGATATGTGGTGCAGTTATGTGTGTCTGATGGCAGTGTATTCCAGACATGGGAAGCTCTCAGAGAAAGCATATTTACTAAAATAATTTACTATACAGTCACCTCTCATGGCAGACCTTGTGGCTCTGTAAGTTACTCTGGATAAGAGTGTGCGCTGAATGCTTGAAATGTACTGTGTGCTTCAGAGCATCACTATGCTGATCTACCAGTCCATCTACACTGCCACTGCTCCTTCATGTCCTGTAGTGTAGATCTCCACATTCACAATTAGTGGCGAAGAAGCTAGTTTAAACGGTATTTATTTATACTCTAAGAATTTATGCAGCGCTATGAATGACATTTCCTGACAAGCCTTTGTTTCAGTATCGGTACTATTGCTAAAGTCACCTCTGAAAATGAAAGGCAAGGTGATGAGAGTAGACACATCAGAGGCATGTCATCATAAGGGGTTGGGAAATGAAAGCTGTCACGCTGGTAGAATGTATACAAAAGGTCCCAATCCCAGCAGGACAGGATAAAATTGATGTATCTTTTATGTAAAGTGTTGTATGCAGATTACATGCACACATGCATATGACTGAGATGAATCTGGGGGAGAGACGGTGGATGTAAATTGACACCGCTGTAAAGTGACAGAACTGCTGCAGCTTTGACTTTCCTCCCGCATGGGCGTCGCCAAGCAATTTATTAGCAGATGCCTCCATTTGGGGGGCTAAAGGAAACATGTAAAGCAAAACAATTGTAATTCGTTAAAAGGAGAGCTCCCCTCTGGAGGTGCCTGCTTTCATATTCAATTTAGCGATTGGGCCATCTTCAAAGGGGTGTGGAGGGTAAGGGATTGGGGGTCTGGGAGAGGTTCAGGGGGAGGGGGAGCTGTCTGCATGGACCACATCTATTATCTGGCCTCTGGGACATCCCAGAAGCCCATTGATCATTGTTAGACCCTGTCACACTGTCACATACTCACACACCTAGACATCACACACACACACACACACACACACTGCACTTACTGCTTATTATGAGCCATGTGGGGGGAATGGATCTAATGTATTCAAGCAGCAACACAGATTCTGCATACAGAAATATGTATTGGTATCAGTTTGGTTTCATTGTGGGCGATCCAGTATGTCATCATTATGTCCTTATATGGAACCAATCTGTTTTACCTAATACATTTCAATTTTCACCAAAACAGTTTGTCTTCTCAACATGACTGGGTTATCTGTAATATTATCTCAGATGAGTAATCACACACACCCATCCTAACTGTCATATTCCTTCTGACCAGGTGCTCTGAGTGAGGATCCCCACTTCCCTAAGATCCAGTGGCCATCCCCAGAGCTGTGTCCCAGCTGCCATGGGGTTAAGAAGAGTGGAGAACACACCTGGAACCAGGAAGAGCTGCTCACCTTTCTCCGATCCCACTTCTCCTCTGAACACCTCCTCTCTGACTACCTGGAGAAGGAGGCCCAGCTCCTCAGCAGGCAGAAGGAGAGCCTGGTCGCCAGGCAGCAGGAGAAGGAGCAGGAGACCAAGAGAGGAGCAGAGAGGAGGGCCAGGGAGGCCTTGGCCGAACCACCTCCAGGCCAGGAAGAGGAGGAGGAGGAGGAAGATGAGGAAGAGGCTCAAGAAGAGCCAGCAGCAGAAGAGGAAGTGGATCAGAGGGCAAGAAGAGAGCATCCGGGGGGTAAGACCTTTGAACCCCCCACCTGGGTAAAGCTCGAGGCAGACGTGTCCCGCCAGTCCCAGCGCAGGCCCAGCATTGTGGGGCTAAAGCTCAGGCCACCCCAGGAGGAGATTGTGGACCTGGACTCCTTCGTCAACCAGCACTACAAAGCCAAGGCCCTCCGCGCTGCAGCCGCAGGGTCCTCCCGCGTCAAACGCAGGACCCTGCAGAGGCAGGAGGAGCCGCAGCCTGGAGCCGGTCTGGAAAAGGAGCCGGGGCTGGGGCTGGGGGTGCAGCCCGTGGAGCCGGAGGACTTGTTGGGGCAGCGCAACACTCTGCAGAAAAGGATCCTGACGGGCCAGTACACTGGGTCAGAGGAGGAGGGGGCTCTGGAGATGTACCCCCACCCTAACAAGAGGCGCTGGATGTCCTTCCTGAGTGTAGGCTTCTCCAGACTGGACATCAGCCTGTGTGTGCTCCTCTACTTCCTGTCCTCCATGTGTCTGCTGGCCATGTACCTCTTCTTCAAGAACCGCCTGCGGCTGCGCCGGGCCAAGGTGGCTCTGCCCTGAGTCAACTCTGCCTTGCTGTGCTACTGTAGATTTACCCATACATGTGACAGTGATGCTGTGGTCAGTTCTTAAACCATCCAAGTGAAGGATCCGTTATGTTTTGCGTTAATGGATTGCTTTGTGGTGCATGCTTCCGGGATAATAATTTATGACGATTTATGCATTTTATTTGTGCCTTTTTTGACCACTTGTGAAGGATTAATTAAAACTCGAGGAAATTAATGTGATTTTGGTGATTTTTTTTTTTTTGTGAATACAACAAAAGGGTTGTTGTTGTTATTTATTGTAATTTTTAGGCTATGTATAAAGCCATATTATAAATGAATTCATGTGAAAAGGAATCACTACATAGTTTTATGGATAGTAATTCAATATAAAAGACAAAGCTCTTTCTCTTACTGTTACTTCCACGTCTTCCAAAGAGTTCAATAAGCTATGTACTCTCACAACTGTAGAGAACCATATCATATTCTTAGAATGAAATCAATCTTCAATTCAAAAATGTGATTTTTACAATGAGAAATGTGCCTCGAATGAAATGTTGGATTAACAGTGCCTGAAAGATGATTATCCATATTAATTTTAGCATTAAGCAAGTGAATGTTTCCAAATAAACAAAGATGCCATATGACAACAGATAGTCTGTGGTCAGAATTATAGTGCTCAGTGTTCCCACTATAGAATTAGCTCTAATTCTATGGTTCACACACATTCCGTTCCACAGTGGTCTGTGTTGACTGACCATGCTATGCTATTGGCTAGGACATCTTACATGTCCCAATTAGCTTTGCACAATAGAGTTTAGATATGAAATGTTTTGGAGCAGCACTAGTTAACAGGATACAAAATAAGGAGGATTGGGGTTTTGGCTCGTGCCCATTACATAAAACTTACTGGTCTTAATCAACTTGAGACACTGTTTTGCTTTGCTTATCTCAATCAATAAAATAATTTTTGCTAAAATTGTGCATTGTTGTCACGATTGGTCACTTGTTGACTTTGACAGTTCTCTTTAGGGCAAGGGACACTGTTACAGTGTATATTCTAACTGCTGTTCTGGGGTTCTACATCTATAGATGAATGGAAACATTTACATTTATCATCAATATCCAAAGTACCTGAGATGTCAGATAATGCTTTCTCTGTCCCTCTACATTTTACCACTTGATGTTTTGCATCAGTTCAGATGAATAACATTCGGATGTTTTGTTTTTCGTAAGGTGGCGGGGTAAGGAGTGGTGGTTGTGGGGGTGGCTGTAGGTTAAAGGAAAAAGCCTGTTGCCATCTGGTCTGTTGCTCTAGCTAAATCCTAACAATTTCATTGGGATTATAGCAAGTGAGTAATCCAGCTTTCCTTTGGACTGTAGGAGATTACCGTGAGGATTAGCTCCCACCCGATAATAAACTTTATTAAAACGCAATCGGCTTTCAGGGTCTCTTCCTTCACACTTGGAAGTGAGCTCTGTTGGGGGTGTTTTTTCAACCGTGTGGTGGGGGGTGGGGGGGTGTAGGCCGGATGGGTACCTTGGGGGATAGGACAGTTTTGATGTGGTCCAGGTTACAAGCTCATTTGAAGGACACTAACTCTTGAGCTTTGTGTTTTCCGGGAACATTGAACTCAATCGATCCCATGTCGCTGCCCCCTCTACACCAAGCCCTCCCTGTCTCCTGGCTTTCACATTGGCTGAGCAGAGCAGGGCATGGCGGCAGCAGTAACAGTAGCCAGCAGTGTGGTGGTGGAGCTCTCAATTCTCCACAAAAACACAACATGATTAATGGCCCTACATTAAAGGAGTGAAGCACCAAGCCTGAGCAGCTGTGATCTCGGACTAAATCAAACCTTTCAGAATTGTGAATTAAGCCAAATGACAGTTTATGATCTGTAGAATGGACTGAGAAAAGCATAGTTTGTCATGGTGAAATTACTGCAAGGCTTAGACATTTTACTGATTGCCTCCGATGTATCATCTATAAAACTAATTTCGGAGAGGTGTATCTCTCTGATCGATGGCTCTTTCTTTGGCTCGTCAAACTGTAATAACAATGATGACATACAGTGCTTATTTACTTGCTTCATCACTTGCTTTGATCCAACTTACCTACTTATCCTTCTCAATTGACTAGTTTATTTGTTTACATGCATTGCTATTGGATTGTGAGCAGTAAAGGTGCTTTTTGACCCCTTCCCTGCTGCTCATGGCAACCCTCCGGTGCTCTGAGCCCTGAAGCCCAGGGTATTATGTGGGTTGAGACTAATGCAAGTTAATGAGGAAGTTGGCTGCAGTGCAATATACGTCTTTGGCTTTGCCAATATGGGAGGTGAAAAGTGCGCACTGAGGACAAGGGTTTCTAATCCAATCGTAGACTCTCAGCCATTCACTTGATATCCCTGCTCATGAATTGAGATCACACAGGGACACTCTTCTACTACTTTAACATCTTTTATAAACTGAGAAATCCTTGCTCCTTGCACTGATCCTAAAATGTGGAGAGACTCAGGCAGGGAGGTCTGGGTCTGTTGTTGCCTGGCTACCCAAATTTGGTCCGGCCAAATGCTACGCCACTCCCACGGACGTTAGATTTCTTCTCTGCAATTTAGCCTCTGCCGAGTCCCCAACTACCGGATGTTCCAGTTTTCAGGGGAAATTGAAAAATAATGACTTCTGCTGAACTCCATCTTAAAGCCTCCTCCACATTTACTGGATTGGTTGAACAGTGCAGATGAGAACCTCCCCCTGATTTTTTTAAAATTCTCATGAAGACCAGTATATAGGGTATCTAGTTTCAAGAGTTTATTTTACGCCCTCTGCGATAGGTAACCACAATAAGTCTGAATCTGAGTGCCTCACCGACAATTTCTAGAACTCAAACACATTCTAACCGTTCTGATTGGCCCCAGAGACAGATGGGTTGGGCCAGAGCCAGTACACACTTGGTGGGTAAAGCGGCTTTACATTTTTGGGGGGCATTGGCTTTGATACTCTGATTGGTTAGAGATTATCCAATCGCCGATGACTTTGCTTTGTACAACAAACATCACCACAAACGACTTCAATGATGGCAGTTTCAGACTGAAGTATGTAGTGAACGATAGAGCAGTGGAAGAATTCCGTTTGAGTCGTCAGGCAATGACTATAGCGCTATACCAGAATGTAACATGTAATGTTATGGAAGCTCGAAACTCAAGGGCAGAAAAATCACCTTGCTGCTCTGTATGGTGTTGTCTTCCATAAATTAGACAATGCACAGTTTTATTGTCAGCCTCTCCTTTATTCACAGCCTGCATGTTTACTACCAATGTGTTGATGTGTTAAAATGAAGGACAGGTCTGATACATTTTCTGTCATCTCTATCTGACCTTAACAATACTATGAAGCTTTCCCCCTATAGAGCTCCAGCAGGTGGAAACAGTGAATAATTTAAAATGGAGAGAAAAAAAGGAGGTTCGGACAGTTGAAGTCAGAAGTATACATACACTTAGGTTGGAGTCATTAAAACTCATTTTTCAATTTGTGTATGACAAGTCATTTTTCCAATAATTGTTTACAGACAGATTATTTCACTGTATCAAAATTCCAGTGGGTCAGAAGTTTACATACACTAAGTTGACTGTGCCTTTAAACAGCTTGGAAATTTCCAGAAAATGATGTCATGGCTTTAGAAGCTTTTGATATGCTAATTGACATCATTTGAGTCAATTGGAGGTGTACCTGTGGATGTATTTCAAGACCTACCTTCAAACTCAGTGTCTCTTTGCATGACATCATGGGAAAATCAGCCAAGACCTCCACAAGTCTGGTTCATCCTTTGGAGCAATTTCCAAACGCCTGAAGGTACCACGTTCATCTGTACAAACAATAGTACACAAGTATAGACACCATGGGACCACGCAGCCGTCATACCGCTCAGGAAGGAGAAGCGTTCTGTCTCCTAGAGATGAACATACTTTGGTGCGAAAAGTGCAAATCAATCCCAGAACAACAGCAAAGGACCTTGTGAAGATGCTGGAGGAAACAGGCACAAAAGTATCTATATCCACAGTAAAACGAGTTCTATATCAACATAACCTGAAATGCCGCTCAGCAAGAAAGAAGCCACTGCTCAAAAAACGCCAAAAAAAGCCAGACTAAGGTTTACAACTGCACATGGGGACAAAGATCGTACTTTTTGGAGAAATGTCCTCTGGTCTGATGAAACAAAAATAGAACATTTTGGCCATAATGACCATATTTATGTTTGGAGGGAAAAGGGGGAGGCTTGCAAGACAAAGAACACCATCCCAACCGTGCAGCACGGGTGTGGCAGCATCATGTGGGGGTGCTTCACAAAATAGATGGCATCATGAGGTAGGAAAATGATGTGGATATATTGAAGCAACATCTCAAGACATCAGTCAGGAAGTTAAAGCCTGGTCACAAATGGGGTCTTCCAAATGGACAATGACCCCAAGCATACTTCCAACGTTGTGGCAAAATGGCTTAAGTACAACGATGTCAAGGTGTTGGAGTGGCCATCACAAAGTCCTGACCTCAATCCGAAAGAACATTTGTGGGCAGAACTGAAAAAGTGTGTGCGAGCAAGGAGGCCTGCAAACCCGAGTCAGTTACACCAGCTCTGTCAGGAGGAACGGGCCAAAATTCACTCAACTTATTGTGGGAAGCTTGTGGAAGGCTACCTGAAACGTTTGACCCAAGTTTTTTTTAAATATTTATTTATTTATTTCACCTTTATTTAACCAGGTAGGCTAGTTGAGAACAAGTTCTCATTTGCAACTGCGACCTGACCAAGATAAAGCAAAGCAGTGTGACACAGACAACAACACATGATTACACATGGAGTAAACAATAAACAAACCAATAACACAAACAAGTCAATGACACAGTAGAGAAAAGAAAGTCTATATAAAGTGTGTGGAAAAGGCATGAGGAGGTAGGCAATAAATAGGCCATAGGAGCGAATAATTACAATTTAGCAGATTAACACGAGTGATAAATGAGCAGATGATGATGTGCAAGTAGAGATACTTGTGTGCAAAAGAGCAGAAAAGTAAATAAAATAAAAAACAGTATAGGGATGAGGTAGGTAGATTGGGTGGGTGGGCTATTTACAGATGGACTATGTACAGCTGCAGTGATCGGTCAGTTGCTCAGATAGTTGATGTTTAAAGTTGGTGAGGGAAATAAAAGTCTCCAACTTCAGCAATTTTTGCAATTCGTTCCAGTCACTGGCAGCAGAGAACTGGAAAGAAAGGCGGCCAAATGAGGTGTTGGCTTTGGGGATGATCAGTGAGATATACCTGCTGGAATATGTGCTTCGGGTGGGTGTTGTTATCCTGACCAGTGAACTGAGATAAGGCGGAGCTTTACCTAGCATAGACTTATAGATGACCTGGAGCCAGTGGGTCTGGCGACGAATATGTAGCGACGGCCAGCCGACTAGAGCATACAGGTCGCAGGGGTGGGTGGTATAACATGATTTGGTAACAAAACGGATGGCACTGTGATAGACTACATCCAGTTTGCTGAGTAGAGTGTTGGAAGCTATTTTGTAGATGACATCGCCGAAGTCGAGGATCGGTAGGATAGTCAGTTTTACTAGGGTAAGTTTGGCGGCGTGAGTGAAGGAGGCTTTGTTGCGAAATAGAAAGCTGATTCTAAGTTTAACAATTTAAAGGCAATGCTACCAAATACTAATTGAGTGTCTGTAAACGTCTGACCCACTGGGAATGTGATGAAAGAAATCAAATCTGAAATAAATTATTCTCTCTACTATTATCCTGACATTTCACATTCTTAAAATAAAGTGGTGATCCTAACTGACCATAGACAGGGAATTTTTACTAGGATTAAATGTCAGGAATTGTGAAAAACTGAGTTTAAATGTATTTGGCTAAGGTGTATGAACACTTCTATCTTCAATTGTATATGATACCCTTATCACATCTCATTCACCCATTTACTCCATTTTTACATTTGCCCCTAAAATAGCAGGGTCAGAATCATCTCCTTTTACTGCTGTGACTCCACCCCCTCCTATTGGACCCATCTCTGACTCATCTTCACCATCCCATCCCCACCATGGCCACCAGATCATCCCAGGAGCAGGCATAGCAGAAGATACATACCTCCATGAGAGTACAGAAGATATTACAGATATAGCTATAGCAGTCAAAATAGTGTACCCATTCGTACTTGGGAGGAAGGACTACACATACACAGCAGAATCCATTTTACAATAATTCCACTTGTTCCTCACGTGAATATTATTGAGTGTAATTATTCAGTATTGCATGATAAAGAGTTGTTTGAAGATGTGTAGATAGATACTTTATACCTGCATGCATATATCTCAGTCCACAGCACTCTGACTGGAGTTCTACTGTTTGCACTCAGACTCTCCTGTGGCTGTTATTTATGGGGCTGCTGGTCGGTGTGTGTGTTTTTCTTAACCCAGGGGAGCAGGTTGATTGACAGAATAGAAGCAGGGAATACGGGCTTTTTTTATTTTGCTGTACAGCTCTACTTGTGTTTAGCCAGAGAAGACAATGTCAGGAGCAGTTGCTTTGTATTTCTCAGTCCATCTCCAGTGTACCTTAGTGGGCTGCTGTTTGATAAAGGAGTGGGCTGGGTTGGGGGGAGTGGGGTGGAGGAACAATTGATCAATACATTTCAGAATCTAATCAGGCCCTGGTACTGTTCTCTACGTTTTGGAGTTTAAATAGGGACCATGCCAACTTGAAAGAACAGAAAGTTTCGTAACCCTCCGTGTCTGCCTAACATCGGGTACATGGATGATAAACTTGGACAAATTCCCGGATGTGTCAATCACATTGGTTTAATAATGCACTCAAACACCCATGCCATGTCACTCATCAGGGAATATTTTCTGTTTCACAACTATTCCCGCGTTAATTACAAGATATACTGTAGATCATCAGTGTCAAGGCTACTTGTTCTCATTTGTCAACAAGGAAATTCTGTTTATCCTAAAGCATTTAAACAAAATATAAGCCTTTTTAATTTTTTCAAATTAAACGTAGGCCTGTTATTAAATGGGGAGGTGGATAGCCATTATTGCAAAATAAACATTTGTGAGGTTTATTTTTTAAGTATTCAGTTTGGTCATTTTAAAGACCTAAGTGCAATGGTGTCGACAGTATTTGTAACTAGGTTACATATTCTGAAAAATAGCACAAAAATATATATATATAATGGCACCATTCACATTACATTTTTAAAACGCGTCATCAGACATTACAACACAGATGATCAGTTATTGTATGAGGACTTCTTGTTACGTATGGAACCATACATAGCCTACCTCTTGTTGTGGTCTAATGACAACGACTAAACTATTTGATTACATTAGCCAACAGATAACGAAATCAAATGGAAAATATAACTTACTAAGCAACAGAATAGTAGTCAATCAGATCGCTGTGGAAATCAACTCGTTTGTTCAAACAATCTCTTCTACTAATTACCTAAATGGACAGGACCTGTCAGGAGACAACTATTCCCTAATAGAATTTGCTCACAAGTGCAATTAAATGTTCTCCCTGCCCTCGCCTGAGGTCCCTTATCTTTCTCTGTCTTTTTCTGGCAAAGAAATTGGGAGCGCGTTCTGACATGATGCCTCGGCCACCGTGGTTCTCTATTTATGTTTCTATTTTTAGTGAAACGGGAAAAAAATATTTTAGCAAAATGCTACTGCTTTCTCCTCGTACTTTCAGAAGAACCTAGCTGGAGTAAACAAGAAGACCACCCTGCCCCGATTCCGCAAGGTTGAGCGCTGATCAGAAGGAGTGGTGCTGAAATGAACATGACGCCTGAAATCCACCTGAGTAGGTATGTTTGAATGACGTTGTTCGTGTTTTGTCAAAACGATGGGCAGTAATGGTGCTCCCTGTGGTTATTATGCCTCTTAAAGGGAAAATCCACTCCAAAACGATATTTGTTTCATTCGGCCACAGTTGAAACTGGCCCAAAATGTGTTGCATGTCACAGCAGTCACGGTTTCAAAATATTAGATATTAGAAGCAAAGTGTCACCCGCCACATAATTTCCCCTTTAAATGTAGGAAGTTTATTCATTAAATGTGATGTTCAAACCTGTACATATAGTCAGTGTTGTATGTGTCTCGGTCCACATATTGAGTGTATCGGTCTTGTCTCGGTGTCGGATACATTTGTACTCGGTCTTGACTAGGTCTCAGACAGTGAGGACTCGTAATTTCTTCCCGAGACCAGCCGAGACCAGCGGAGTAAAATTCGAATAATTATCAGCTTCCATTCAGTCAGCGCAAAAAAAACGATTCACCAGGCCAAATATATACACTCCTTTCTTGAAAAAAATATGAACAGCCTTTATATCTATTATAGACATGTTTGCGCAGTGGCGAATTTATAGGCCTTCAATGTCATCGATTTGTGATTCTGAAAGGACAGCAACCATAATACCAGCGCGCTCATGTAGGAGAGTGCACTTTTTGTAAAACACAAAGGGCCAGTGGTGTAGTAAAGGGTCAGGTATAAATCGTATACCCACTTTTTTTTCAGTAGCCATTGCGTATAGTCACTTCTTAATCCCTACGGATGCGTATCAAAGTAGTGTAGTGGTGGTATAGGATTTAGTACAGTAGAGAAATCATGAAAAGTAGCCTACACAATCGCAAAGCAAATTAACCTAGTTTCCGCGGAATATCACCTGCAGGCAGCAAAAGTGTGGAGCTCTCAACTGGTTTTGGCATGGCGCAGCTCACAGATTAATGACTTCGGTTGCCATTAGGGTAGGAAAGACGTTTCAATGTATGATATCTACCAGTAAATGTTATATAAGGTAACAATGGGTATGCAAACCAGGTGTTGAAAGGTTTAGTCCAAAGTGTTGGTTAATAGGCTATTTGTGATATGCAATTGTCATCATGTGCTGTTTCCATCAGGGAAACATGAATGGGCCTGGGTGGACAGAGGCCCACCCACTGGAGAGCCAGGCCCTGACAGCCCACCCAATCAGATTGATGCGGTTTAAGCATTGTTGTGGACTTAGACCATCAAATCTTTGTATTTTTTCTATATAAACAAAAAGTGTGGGCCTCCCGAGTGGCGCAGCGGTCTAAGGCACTGCATCGCTACAGATCCGGGCTCGATCCCAGGCTGTGTTGCAGCTGACCGCAACAGGGAGACTCATGAGGTGCGCACAAATCCTCCCCGGGTTAGGGGAGGGTTTGGCCGGCCGGGATGTCCTTGTCCCATCGCACTCTAGCAACTCCTGTGGTGGGCCGGGCAGATGCATGCTGACACGATCGCCAGTTGTACAGTGTTTCCTCCGACACATTGGTGCAGCTGGCTTCCGGTTTAAGTGAGCAGTGTGTCAAGAAACAGTGCAGTTTGGCAGGGTTTTGTTTTGGGGAGGACGCATGGCTCTCGACCTTCACCTCTCCGGGGTCCGTATGGAAGTTGCAGCGATGGCACAAGACTGTAACTACCAATTGGACACTGGGGAGAAAAAGGGGTAAAACGTTTTTGTTTTTTTATAATAATAATGTGGCTTTGAGAGTGAAAATCTAAAATATCCAGTGGTACAGATACCCCAAATTATTACTTAAGTAGTACTTTCAAGTATTTTTACTAAAGTACTGAAAAAATCTATTGGTAAATATAGGATTTTTCACACAGGTGACTTTCCTTCACTGGGTGGGCCATTTGGGAACTTTTTTGCAAAAATAGAGTATACCCATTTCTCCAGGCACTACTACACCACTGCATAGGGCTGATGGAAAGACAGCAGTCACACATAGCATGATGTTAAAGGATATGCAGTCCATAAACTCAAACATAATACGCAAGTAGGTCCCAATCATAAGAATACAAAAACAAAACCATTAAACATTTCCCAATCGAAATTTGCAATTGCAAATAAACTTTCACGTTTAGCACACAAAGTAACCAGTGACCTAAAGTTTAAAGTTGAACTGACAGCATTTTGAACGACTTTGCAGATATGAAGGAAACAGGCAATCAGAATATCTGTCAAATGCAGTTCAATGCATGATTAATTTAATTCACCAATACATTTCCTGATAGTCCAAAAAATATTGCTATCAGGTTGTAAATCACAGCTGGCCTGATACATTCTTTGCTGCCTCCATTCGGAGGCACTGTTTCAGTTTCAATAACTCAATATCCTGGACAAAAACAGACAAATGTAACTAATGCTGGGAATATCAATACAATCAAACTAGAGAGGCAATGATCACAAGTCAGCCATAACGTGGCTAATAGGCTAGCATATCTATGTATGTAGCAAGCTAAAAACACGGAGCCTAACCTTCGCTAAATAGCTAGCTAGTTAGCTGCTAGGAGGATGTCATGTTATGCCATTGGAGGAGTCGGTGAGTGACTGACTTTTTCTCCTCATATCGTTTTTCTGCGACTATACACAGCTAGAGATGCAGGTGTCATTTGGTTAGCTAGCAAGAACCTGAACAACTGTTATCCAGTTAGCATATCTCTGCGTTCGAAAATTCACTCTGGCTATCTTTGATTTCAGTGCACTCTCGACCGAGTGTGCCAGAGCGCAGAACAACTGATGAATGTACAAATGCATAACACCCGCTGAATATGACTGTTCATACTGTTCGTAAACGTAGGGGGAAAAAACAATACTTAGTCAAGAAGGCTCTAGAGAACATGTAAACAGCCTATCAAGCTCTGCTAAGGTGAGTAAAATGCTCAGAATGAGATGTCCTGTCATTTGTGTCTGGAAGTAGCTAGCTAGCAATCTAGCCAACTTTAGCGAGTTCGCTTGGGTGCTTGGTTGGGACAAGCATGCATTGGCAGGCAAGCTGCAGAAGGACAAGGAGGCTACAATTCCTAATCGTTTATCAGTGTAATTTTGAATGCTAACTAGCTGAAAAAGTTTGAGAGGATTTATCTAATGTTCCTTTGTTAGATTTGAGCTCATCTTGCTCTGGCTAGCATTAGTTGTTATCTTGTTGTTGTTGATGTGCATAACTGAGGAAGAGAGAGCCTACCCTTTTACCTTTTCATGGTTGTTTAATCAATAGGACTGTAAAGTTCCCGAATGTAAGAGGACTCCCGTGGTGTCCTCCAAATATTCTTAGAATCTATGAAAACGTGAAAATTACCATATTTAAATGGTCGCTTGTCAGATATATATTTTTTATAGGTGTCATATTCTATCATGTTGCTAAAATGCTGTCAGTTCCACTTTAAATGCAACAATGTTTCACACACATAAGTTATTTTCAAAGAGATGGCTAACAACAGCAAGCGCTCTGCAATAAATAACACAGTTCCAATCACCAGATGATGATAATTTGAAACTTAACTACTTGTTGAAAGTTATTATTGAAAAGGGAGAAGCTAAAAAAATAGCAAATACAGCCTCTTTAATAACACCTCCTGCATGCAGCTGCTGCCAACTAGCCGACAACAAAAGCTAGCTAGCTAGACCTTGGGAAACTACTGCTCGCTATTGTGCAATGATCTGTTGGCCTTCAAGAAGGCCGGAGTTTCAGTTAGTTTTTGTAAAAACGGTCCCACCCACTAAGTTAAAATGTGATTAGTCGATTCCACTGTCACTCCAAAAGTGTGCCCTAATAAGTTTGGCAGATATCTTTATCTAGCTTCTGATGGCCTAGCCAATGGCTGACTAGCCAGCTAGATTTATCTCCCCAGAGACCAGCATATATATATTTTTTCGCTTCAGTTTTAACCCTTTTCTTTCCAACAAAAACGGAAGAGATTAAATCAGAACATATTTTTAAATAATAATATAATAATCATTATCATTATATTATTATAATCAATATTTTTAAAATCCTTAGCCCTTCTCTGAAGGTGTAGAAGGCCCATTTGTCCCCACTGTGTTTGGGTTAGTAATAATTTGTAGAGTGGCTCTATTTTCCCTCAGTGTGCATTTTTTCACTATTCTGAAAGTCTAAAGAATCCATATGTTGTTCTGAAATATGAACACAGAAATACTGGATATTTTGAACTCTTATTATGGTGGTGATTTGACAAAATTACAATCAAATCAAATTAAATGTTATTAGTCACATTAGTCCGAATACAACAGGTTTAGAGCTTACAGTGAAATGCTTACTTACAAGCCCTCAACCAACAATGCAGTTTAAAAAATATGAATAAGAATAAGAAATAAAAGGAACAAGTAATTAAAGAGCAGCAGTAAAATAACAATAGCGAGACTATATACGGGTACAGAGTCACCGGTTAGTCGAAGTAATTGAGGTAATATGTACATGTAGGTTGAGTTATTAAAGTGTCTATGCATAGATAATAACAGAGAGTAGCAGCGGCGTAAAAGAGGGGGGGGATAGTCTGGGTAGGACATTTTTAAAAATGAACTGGGAGTAGAAGCTGTTTAGAAGCCTCTTGGACCTAGACTTGGCACTCCAGTACCTCTTAGCAGAGAGAACAGTCTATGACTAGGGTGGCTGGAGTCTTTGACAATTTTTAGGACCTTCCTCTGACACCTCCTGGTATAGAGGTCCTGGATGGCAGGAAGCTTGGCCCCAGTGATGTACTGGGCCGTACGCACTACCCTCTGTAGCCCCTTGCGGTCAGAGGCCGAGCAATTGCCATACCAGGCAGTGATGCATGTTCTCGATGGTGCAGCTGTAGAACAGATCCTTTTAAGGATCTGAGGAACCATGCCAAATATTTTCATTCTCCTGAGGGGGAATAGGTTTTGTCGTGCCCTCTTCACGACTGTCTTGGTGTGCTTGGACCATGTTAGTTTGTTGGTGATGTGGACACCAAGGAACTTGAAGCTCTCAACCTCCTGCACTACAGCCCCGTCAATGAGAATGGGGGCGTGCTCGGTCCTCCTTTTCCTATCACGATCATCTCCTTTGTCTTGATCACGTTGAGGGAGAGGTTGTTGGTCTTGAATAGGACTTGCATTTTTCTGGTCTCGGGATTGACTTGGTCCATTCATTGCGATTTCCGTGTCTGTGTCAAGTAGGCTACGTAGGCTTATCAAACGTAACTCGATAAGTAGAAGATAGCGATTTTGAGATTTCTCCTAGACACAGTGCTTTGTTCCAGGTTCTATACGAGTATCACTATAATAGCCTAAATTCCAGAATTACAAATGTATTAAAAGTATAAATTCATTACAATTTCCAACAGATAAAATATTATTACTCCTTGAATTTGGATTATTACTCATTATTTACCCGGATATTATTGCTATTTTATGAATAATATACAATATAGAGCCTAAATGGACCATTGAATTTTATATTTTAATTTTGAATCATGTTTTTCCCAATCACAATTGACTGTTTTCGTGTGCATATTGGCTGCGTATAGTGATGGTTATAGTGATGGTAAAGCCTACACTGTACAGTTCTGCTCTCTCAACCGTGTGTGCGTGAGCATGTTTAGTTACTGATCTACTGGCTTACAGGAAAACCTATGCGTATTTAAATTATGTGTATAACCCCTGGATGACAAACAGGGGGAGCAGTAATGAAGACATCAAGCAGCCATCTTGGTACTCCTCCTCCCAAAATATGTTTCAATCAATATAATTAAATGTATAAATGTCATCATCTACGTTTTGACACGTTTATTATATTACAGACACCTTAATGCATGCTTTTAAATTATAATATGTGAGCTAAACATATATATTTTTCAAATAAATAATATAGTAAAACATTTCCCTTAAACTATTTTTTAGAGAGTACTAATGTTACTGTCCCCACTACAACAACAAAAATACTTAAATATAGGTTATTTTTTTCCTTGAAACATTTAATTGAAATACTGTATAATTCCATTCGTTCCTATGGAGGACTGCTCCTACTCGGTAGTCCCAATATGGCCGACCGGTGGCTTCAACGCCTCTCAATGGTCAATACATAGTAACAGCAATCCAGGGTTTATATACACCTACGGTGTATTTAGGTTAGGTTCAGCCTGTTCTTGTTTTATGCGTCAGGTAATTAATTCGCATGAAATGATTGGATGGAAACCTGGTTAATGACCCACAACTATCAACTGTATTTCAAGTAAGATAATAGGCTATATCCTCAAGTTATTTGTTATTCTTGTACATCACCAAACCACTTCCCTTAGTGTGTCTTGGTTTTAATAATAAGCATCGATGACGCTTAATTTCGTGAAAGGTAATCATGATGGCTAGCTAGCCTTTTGGGTGCAAACGTTTTAACATCTACAAGAAGGCATTGGGGAAGGCCTGGTTAGCCTATGAACAATAGCGGTCCAGTGGTGAGAATTAATGGTTGTATTCTGAGACCTCTTGGTCCTTGTGCTTTACCAATAAGGTGGATTTGTGAATCGCAGATGTCAATGAACTCGTACACTGAAATATTATATCTAATTAGAGGTGACTGGGTCAACAGCGGTGGCAGAAAAATCGCCATTTACTTGAGTTATAGGTTCCTGTTCACTCATTTTATTTGTAGGATACGTTCTAGCAGGGGATCAGCCACTCGTTTACGCAAATTCCAGTTTATACTATTTCAATAGTTATACTTCACTTGAGATATTTTGATCTGCTTTATTATATATTTTTATGCCTGTTTTTACTTTCGTTACTAGGCAATGTATATGAATAAAATAAATAACATCCTAATTGTGTCCCTCAGTTTCTATCGAATGTGCATGTATCCTCTGTAGGCCTACATATATCAATTAATCTAATTGTATGACCTAATGTTGACAGTCTAAGTAAAAACATTTTCTCCACACTGTATTTAAAATTCAAATGCATGTTTTCGAACCACTCGACAATCAGAGTAATTGAATAATCTTGGGGGGAAAAGTGTAATGAAAATGAAAGTGTTCGACGGGATGATTCCCTTGCCACACCGGCCTAAATGAGAGGAGGGGTGAAGGGGGTGGGTATAACTGGGACACCTGGCATAAAGACGGGTTTAGCGCTTGTGGGGCTGGTGTGTGGTGTAGCCTATTCCCAGAATATCCCTGCTGCTCCCATTTAATCAATTTGATGAGTGTTTTCATTTGACTAAACTACATTTCAAACGTTAAACACACAACGGCGTATGTGGTTTGTAGGCCATACAGCATTACAATGTGAAACAATGGAATCATCCGCTAAATGTTAAATATCCTATAACTTTATCTGAAATATCATATCACCATTATGCAAATGTAACAGAATATATTCTCTTTTTTAGACATTGGTTCACCTATAACCTAGTAGGCCTATATTGTCAGTCTGCAAATGATAGGCCAACTGGATTGAGTCATGTGGGTAGTAGGCTAGTATTTTTTTTTACAGCTGCAAAAACGAGTTTGTAGTTCTACAAAAACAGAGAAACAGAGAAAATATCCGAGACAGGTATGTAGAAACACGTGACTGTTCGTGTACCTTTAGGGCAGGATAGTGTTAAGTTAACCAACAATAGCTGTTTAAGCCTCCTTGGCGGTCGACAAAATACCCTTTGGAATTGACTCCCTTTATATCCAGAAATTGTAAGTGTGTTTAAATCCAATAAAGATGGATGTTTTAGTTGATTTTTAGATAAACCCCAAAGGTGGTTAATGGTTAAAGAATGTTTTTGAGAGGGGTTTCTTAGTCCATTTGAAGTGAATATCCACCAAGTAACGAGATAACGATGGCAGTAATTTAGTTGTAATTAGATATAACGTTTTGTCAGTGTCATTCCGATTCACTCGAAATGACACAGGCTATGGTGGACGCAAGGTGAACAGAAAAAAACATATCTTCCTTATGCCCCAAATGTCTGTTATAATCTTATGTAATTGTTGTATCGGGACAAAATATTCTACAGTTATTGTGTTCATTATCAAAATGATGTTGATTTTATAGGCTATTATTATTATTCATATTCACATTATTGTTGTTATTATTATTGTAATTGCCTAATTCTATTATGATTAATAGGCTAAATATATTATTTTAATGTTAGAAATGTTCAATGTTCATGATCATTATTGTAAACACTTGTTGTTAGTAATGGTGGTACGGGTTAGGGTAATAGCAGACATAAGCCTGCCTACATGCTAGGTATTTGGTATTCAGATATTCCGAGATTCAGATGGTCGGCTGCTTGTACAATTTCGTTCAACCTGAGTGAAATAGGACTGCATGCTATTGTTTATCTGAACGCGTGGGACGCAGACCGAGCAAACTGTGCATTTCATTTTATGCTTGAAGAAAATTGGAAGCGAAGATTGAGTTCATCTAGCTTGAACTACGAACTCTCCGGAGGGAATATTTTATCCGAGAGCAGTCTCTCAAACGCGGAATTGAAATTAACACTGTCAGAAGGATTGTGCTTGGACTTCGAATACCTGTCAAGGCTCTCTGACAACAGGTCTTCATTACAGTCAGGTTACATCCTATTCATAGAGATCAGACACAAATATTGTGATTTTGTCCAATCAACAAAATGTAATTCAAATGCTGTTTTAGCCTACACACCAACGATGCTTTTTTTGTATGCTATCGGCAACCAGATTCAATAACTCGTATAACCCTAAGAAATAGGACTTACTTTGCCTGAAGGTTTAGAGCAGAAACAAGCATTAACCCACATACAATTTATAGATAGCCTAATTGTGAAATCGTTGACAATACGAGGAAACGGATTAATTTCATATCTCTTTCATATCAGAGCAGGTGGGCTATGGATTCGACTGTACAGACTAGTTAGCCTATAGGCTAACGGTTGCTCAATGTCACATTTCACGTCTCTGAAGAGTGATTTGGCATTCCTGACTAGAGCAAAGTCTATCAAAGCATACTGTCATTTTCAATTGACCAACGTTTTACCCTTTCAGTTATACTGACAGAGAGACAATGCTACGAGCAAAGCAAGCCTGTATTTATTGATACTATCCTAAAGAAGGTCCCGCCTTTCTGGTGGCATTCTGTCTCGTCACTACTTCTTCCTTCTTCTCACCTGTTCTCACAAGCAGAATTCTTCCGCCCATTTGAGGCTTGTCCGAGGATCCTATTGGTCCCGGGCGGTGCCCATGCTATGGTGACGTCATGGTTGCCCCTGCAGTGTGAATGAATCAAGCAGCCTGTATGATCACACCAAAAGAGCACAGCGAAATCCGGCACGCACAGGACAATATTCCAGAATAAGAAAACAAACCGGACTTTAACGGGACAGCTAGATCTACAGAAGGGTCCATACCCAGTTTCTATTTGATATATTCTACCATTTTCACTAAATAGACGGGAGCTTCAGCCCACCGTGTATATGTGTGTGTTTATTCCCGGTTTTGGATCACAATGATGCAAAGTGCGGCTGTTCTACCAACAGAGAGTCCTGTGAAGGGTCTACCGGAGATACTCGGAGTGCCAATGCAACGTAAGGCTTTTCCATTTCCTTTTCTATTGATTATATCATAAGGACATTGGCAGGTGAGCTCTGAAATGCTGCAGAGCACTGCTGTAGAACAGATGCAGCGGTTAATTACACAGGGTTGAGGGACAGACAGGCTAATGAAGACAGTGATATGTATTCATACTATTGTGGCTCTTACTCCACTGACTCATATGTGTGTTATATTATTATTTGAAGTGAGGATATTAGTTGCATCTCATTTTGATATTCTGTTCCTCATATGGAATTTTGTGGAATGCTGTATAGATGGAGATTCTTTATCACAAGTATGTATTGTTTAAGCTGCTCACAGTGTTGTTTATAAACTCTAGCCCTTTGCACGAGTTGTACGTGCGGGTTTTACTCTATTTTAGAAGCCCCATGTGCATGGGCCTATGTTTTGACGAGCATAATACTTTACTCATCAAGACATAGACACACTTTAAGATATTTTTTACATTTCTTATTAGCACAGGAATATTTATATTTTCTACCTCCAGCGCTTTTTGTATTCTATTCCCTCGAGCTGTATGAGAGGGTTGCCTCTGGTTTACAATCAGAGACATGCTAGACAGCTGTTTATTTGCAAATGAGTCTGGCCACGTATGAGAGATCAGACGTTGTCATCACCTACTCTCTTTACCCAGCTGGTTTGACTGACAGCTATTACTGAGTCATATCTGAATGATTCAGGCTATATATGTTAATGTATGCTTTAATGTTTCTGTTATAGCTGTGTTTTTGCACTATTGTAGGCTACACAATTGTACAATTTTGTCTGTCTTATTATTGTTTGACACATACATGATATTATAGCCTACTAAAACAGGTGGTTTTGTCGTCATTTCTATTAAAACATGAAAAACATTAAATATTTCACTATATTGTGTGTGCAATAACTAGCCTACCTCAGCATCAAAGCAAAGAATTGCGTATCTTCGCATCTGCTCTTTATCGTCGTCATGTTAATCTTCAAGCCTATATAATCTGATCATGCTATCAAGATAGAACTGGGATGGGATAAATTCCTGACCTAATTATTCATGTGGGAGCCACTGAAATGTACAGATGGACCTATTATGGTTTTACCTCTAATGTTGCTCTTAATCCACAATGAAATACTCCTTTATATCGCAGATCCAAACGAGCCATTGCTTCTTTCAGCGCTGGAGAGTATAAACAAAACATATATATATATATATGATTATTTTTGTTCAAAATCTAGACTAATATCTTACGATTTAGTACATAATTGTATTCAGTTTTTTTTTATAGCGTGCACAACAGTTAACCCATTTAACTATTTTAAAAGAGAGACTGTCAAAAACTGTCTCTTGTATTAGTTAATACGACCTTCATTTAGGCTACCATACATTATTGATAAAGGTAGTGAAACATAATGCATAATGCACAAAGTGAACCATAACGCAGAATTGTGAAATATAATTTTTTAACCTGTACAAATAGCCTGTATATTGGCGGCGTATGCTCTTTAATTTTGTAAATCGAGGGAGATTAAAAGATTGGGTAAAGATCTTGCCACTCAACCCCCCTTGGTGCATACATGCTGGATTTAATACCGGATTACTCTACGAATAAAAATATTTTAGTATTATGTATCTAAACATTATTATCATGATGAATATGGCTGTTCGCAAGCTCTTACGAATAAGGGTAATTATTCTTAAACGGTTTTCGGCACAAAGCCCCAAGAAGAAGAAGATTACTTCCTGAATAGAGTTTACAGTCTGCTTGCTGTGAAGTGTAGGTCATGCAATCTACAAAACATATCAACTATAGGCCTATGAGCTCCATAGGCTATGAGCTCGTTCCCTAATACTATAGGCTTCGTATAAAGGTGTTACAGTACAGTCATTCCGATGCTGTAGCTAATAAGCACATGACTTGGTTGATATGAAACACTTTTTAAGTCCTGTTAAAAAAATAAAAAATTAGTATCCCTATCAGACTGGTGAGAAATGAACATCTATCGAAATACAGCCGCCTAAAAGAGGAAAGGAAGCGCATAGGATCACATTTTCTTAGATTTGAGGACCCCTCTTGAGGCACACCAGAGATCTTAAGTGGTATAATCGTGTGATTTATAAGTCAAGCAGAGAGAGAGAGAGGGGAAGTGTAGAGGCTATTAGACATCGAGCGTGAATAGGCCTACTGCCAAGATTGGCTGCATGCTGGAGGCCCTTGAGCTATCCTTTCAGCACCACCACTGCCGCCAAAATCTAATGAACAAAAGCACCACAAATCAGAGGAATTATTTCATATTTTGTGGATGTAAAATACACCTATCTTTAATTCAGTTTTGTATTAACACTTATTGAAAATACATGTACTCCATGGGTTATCGTATTTAATTGTGAAGTTGATTGGGAAATACCTGTTATGCAAATGACTGTAGGCATAATGCCACATCACAATAGTAAAAATACAAGATATTGAGCTTTGCAGCATCTTTTCATTTACTTGGGCCTACACCTTTATAAGTGCAATGTAAAACGTATCCCTCTATTCGTTGTGTATGCGGCTTATGTATGAATGTTGCTGATTGAGCAGCCTTCCAGAAACAATAAATATGAAAATTGTGCTCCTCCAAAATGTCTCCCAACGTACAGAATGAAGAAGCACATGTAGTATTACTTATCGTGACCTCTAAAGCGCACGTTTAAACAGCTTGGTATGGGTGTGATTAGATTAATGATTAGACAGTGTGATTTCATGTGTAATTTATTTAAAACAACAACTAGTTTGGGATAGGCTAATTGCAGACCTTAGATACAGTGAAAATATTAAACTCCTCGAGCACAGAAAAAAAATCACCTGAATAATGATTTTGCGCACAGAATGCTGCTTATCCCTATTGCATCAATTTGAATGAGTTTGAGGGGTCCGTTCTAATTTCGATCTCCTTATGTTCTTGCCACTATTCTAAGATATTGAAAATATTCTTTTTTTATGAGATGCCTCTTCACCTGGCCATTGTTCACATGGTTAACATAAGCTACCAATGCAAGGAAATTACTTCCCGAGGTTTCATATTCATATCAAATGAAAAAAATAAGGCTGTATAATAATAATATGTATTGTTATATCACATTGTAATATTTATCTCTATATATATTTATAAATCTAATAATACATCTGATTATTAGTTTTTTTTGCATAGCCTAATCTTATCACAGCAATAGTGACGCTGTTCTGGTGATGTTGATGGTTATAATTAATGGTGTATTGTGGTGATAATGGTGTATAGTTTTTAATACTATTAGTGCTCCTACTTATAACCTAGTTTTCTTCATTCATGCCATTATTACTCGGTTTAAGATAAGAAAAATCGAATCAGTGGGGTCCAATCAAGTCCACTTCAAGGCTAAATATTGTGTCACTGGCACAGACACTTGATTTAAAAAAGCAGAGTAAAGAAATGGGATCAATCTCAATCTCAAATCGAATGAATGCCATGGTGACACAATTTACTCTGTCAGACTATGTTTTTGTCGAGGTCGAATATAATGATGAGGAATTGCATTACTGTTTTATTTTGTATTTTTTAAAACATAATTTTATCCGGCTCTGATCTTGTAAACCGGCCTCGGCAATGTTCTGCTCATCTGCCTCCTTACAGTATTCCAGGACCAGGATATTGTCTTAACGCATGCTATCTTGTCTTAACGCTATCTCTCTCTCTCCCTCCAGAAATCCCCCAGTGTGCGGGCTGTAGTCAACACATCCTCGACAAGTTCATCCTGAAGGTGCTGGACCGCCACTGGCACTCCAAGTGCCTCAAGTGCGCCGATTGTCAAGCGTTGCTGGCAGATAAGTGTTTCTCGCGGGCGGGAAATGTGTACTGCAAAGAGGACTTTTTCAAGTGAGTATAACTTCATTTATAAACGTATTGAATGGGAATTTCGAACATTTGATTATAGCAAGCTTAATGGAATTATATGTAAAAGTAATGTACTTTTAAACAAAGCTAGCATTATATTTAATTGCCTACATTCAAGTGAGCTAAAAAATGGCAACATGATTCCACTGGCTTTAACTTGTGAAATCACTCAAATCATCATACAATTATCAAAATTAGCCTATCCTATAGCCAAATTTAATTGATCGCACAAAACAAACCATCTTACGTGATTTGGCATTACAAACCAAATAGTCTTGTAGGCCTACGCAAATCCATGACTCTTGCATTTAACATGCGACTCACATAGATCTACACATAACACACCATAGGCCTATAATTAACAGACTATGAGACTAGAACAGAATGCCATGATATAACAGTAATATTCACAATGGGCATCCATAGCTTATAGAGGTCTCCAACCTTTTCTTTGTCGAGATCACTTTATGATTCAAAATGCAAGCCGAGTGCAATTATCTGCTGGGCACGGGAGATCAAGTGCTCCTACAATATATTGTGTGATATCAATTACATTATCAATAGCATATAGGGCCTAACTATAGTGCATGGGCGGGGAACACAGGGCAAAGTTCTACTTCCAATTCAATTCAATTCCTAAAAATGACTGGAAATAACTATTGCTTCGTGCATTTGCCTATTTTCATATATAATAAGAGAGGTCTGTTTTTCTCAATGTAGTCCTACCCCTTATTATAAATAACGTAGTCCCTTATAGTTCAAAACTCGTGTCTCAAGCTAGGCTACCTGATAACACTGGCACTGGGTCAGTTGTTGTAGCCAATTACTTATGAGGTACATCAGAGCATAAATTGAAATAACTCGTTTTTTTTTATTTCACTGGACTGATGGTGACGTCTCATCGGAGGGTGGGAGAGAGTGCGAGTCGAAGTGGAGAAGCGTTTTTCAGGATTTCTAAAAGTGTTGAATAAAAACAGCGCTCGATTAGATCAATGCAATCAATGACTGATATAGAGGGGGACTGGAGGCCCTTCATGTCGAAAACACTGATATCAAATAACTTGGCAAATGCTTCAACATCCTCTTATATACACGGTCTCTTGAATTTTTTTTAGCTTTGTTTAGCCATTTTACTTGAGTCTTAGCTAGCTAGCTAACGGTGAGCAGCCTGCGGTGAGTAGCCTACACAGCGATAGCTACTGTTTACTTCACATGGTATCCGTGCGAAATGACACGTACCAGAACCACCCATTATTTAGAATTATTATTTGTTTTATTCGTTTTTCATTATTTTTTTTCAGGTAAATAATCAAGCATAATTCAAATTAATTACATAGGTCTAAATAAAATGTATTTTACGCATAGCACTAGATTTTATGTAAGATGTCCTTGAGTGTCCTGAAGGCATCTGCCAAATAAAATGTATTATTATTATTGTCTAAAAATCCCTTTCGTTTCCCCACCCCGTACTGCTACTATGAATTTCATCTGATGGCGTATGTATGTTTAGACCTGGATTGAAATAGGTGCCGGTACTCATTTTAGGTGAAGGTACCATTTATATGTAGGTGCAGGAACTCCTCAATTCTTTTGAGCTAATATTCTATAGGAGGTGCAGGAACTCGAGCAGAAGAAAAATTGAGGTGCCAGTACTCAGTTCCAGTGAGCTCCTGCCCAAGTCAAGTACTGTGATTAGGTAAAAAAGACAAATAATGTCCTGTTTGAAACACTGACAATCGGATTGGGTGGGCTTGGCATGCGCCCAGCCAGGGACACCTGTGCCTATGCCCCTGGTCAGTGAGGACTTTCCTCTTTGCATAGTTAACTTTCATAATGTTAGAGAAAAGGCTTGTGTCAAGACTTAGTGACATGATCAACACAATGAGGTTAATCAAGCTGAACATCCTACAACATCCTCCTGCCTTTCTGGCCATGTTGAATACTTATGTTGGATAAGACAGAACACATAACACTCAAACTTTCAACTCCAAAGACACTCTATACAAATTCAATTGATTACTGCTCTACCAGCCCTAGCTGGACACACAAAACAGCAACTTTGAATTTCTTCTCTTCCCTCTTTCTCCCCCTTTTGCTTCCATCTTTTTACGATTGAATTTCTGAGGCATTAAAGAAGAAAATTAAGTTTGACTTTTATCCAAAACAGGATCCGTACAGGCTTTTACTAAATCATGTTTGAGAGGTTTTAATGTCAGAAGCTTCAATGAGACCTAAAAAGCGTGCAAGTCAGAGAGTGGAGGCTAACTTTATTAGGTGGCCCTGGGGACAATAGGGGGGATTTTTTTAAATGTTAAAACTGCAGTGGTGCTGTGCACTAGAGGGACGGGAGAGAGGAAGAGGAGAGGGAGGATGAGGATGGGAATGGGGATGAGGCGGGGGCTTGGAACTGGAGTATAGTGCTGGATTCCCAGCAGTGATGAAGAAACTTCACCTTGGTCTGAAGGAAGGGTTTATTTCTCTGTATAGGCTGTGTGATTTACAGCCCCTCCTGAGTCGGTGCTTTATTGGTTCTCTTCAGTGTGTTTACTCAGAGCTCTCTCTATTGGATCTCTCAGCCCCCACTATACCACTACATTGATTCATGCCATTTGTCAACCTGAGGACCAGCCTACCACCAACACAAATGCATTCCACCACTGATGCTTTCCCCCTCTACAACTTATACAGCCATTAATACTATTATTAGTGTAAATAGAGACGAAAACGATGCATGCTATGTCATAACTATGTTATAGACCTTCTTTGTTATCATCCGCCTCTGTCTGAGCTGACTAGGGCTGGATCTACCTGTTCTGGATGGGGTTTGAGTATCTGACGGCAGGTGTGTATGTGTGTGTGTTTACTTGCAGGCGGTTTGGAACAAAGTGTGCATCATGCCAACAGGGGATACCGCCGACCCAGGTGGTGCGGAAGGCCCAGGACTTTGTGTACCACCTGCACTGCTTCGCCTGTGTCATGTGCAGCCGGCAGCTGGCCACAGGGGATGAGTTCTACCTCATGGAAGACGGCAGGCTGGTGTGCAAGGAGGACTACGAGACGGCCAAACAGAATGGTAGGTATCTGACTGGGTCATCCTCCTATTGCTTTGGCCACTGTTTTGTGTGAGTAATATTTTGTGTGAATAATTCAGTCTTGTCTCCTTGGTAACCTGTTATATTTAGAACATTCTCACCAAATAGACTTGAGACTAGCAGCCTCAAGCTGGTTCACCCGTGTGGCATGGTTCTCTAAATCTCTGCTGGGTTCTGCAGGGGAGCTGTGGAGAAAGGTGCAGGAATTAGGAGACAGTTAGTTCAGTAGACAGCAAGGTGCAGTTAACCAACCTGGATTCATGGGTAGATGTAACATAATCAACGAAAATCCATGAGACTCAAATTAGTATGATATGTTATCTTTGGTATGGTATGTATTCATTTGTAGATTTTCATCATCCATTTCGAATGATATGTTAGGAATTACAGTTTGTATGGTATGTTAGGAATTACAATTTGTATGGTATGTTACGAAATACAATTTGTATGATATGTTGCATATAAAAATTTGTATAATATGTTACGCAGTTGCCATACCTTTGATATGTTACGAATTCCAATTTGTTGTGGCTAACATTAGCTAAGTGGCTAATGTTATTGTTAGCTAGGTGGCTAACGTTAGCTAGGTGGCTAACGTTAGCTAGGTGGCTAACGTTAGCTATGCTAGGTGTAGCTAAAAAGTAGTAAGTAGTTGCAAAGTTGTCTGTGATAAGATTTGAAAACGCATCCTTTGGGTTGCTAGACGTTCGCGTTATACGCCTACCCATTCACCTTGAACGAACAATCACCCTCCTTTCATTTTTGCATTAATTAAGTAACCTTCTGTCTTATATAACCATACCAAACATAACATATCATACTAATTTGAGTGTCCCATATTTTCATTTACTATGTTACGTCAAGTCTATGAGACCAGCCTGCATTAACTCCTTTATGTACAATAATACTGAAGAATTGAGAGATCACAAGAGGCAAGGGGATAGTGAAGAGGGGTCCCAGTGGGTGTCTCTCAGTGTCCTGCCTGGGCATTAAATCTCCAGTTTCTGTGACCTTTTATGGATCTGATTTTGAAAGCTCTGCCTGTGTATTTATGGAGATTTACATGGCCTGCTGATTGTTTATCTTAAGTGATGCAATGCACTTTTACGGTGGGCCACCAATAACTCCCTTCTTCTGGAATTCTCCTGGGAGATTTACGTCCCTTACAGCTAGAGTTGGACAGTTTCAGAAGGGTATCAACTTGCCATACATGGCACCTCAGTCCATTCAAGCAAGTTCTTCACCTGTATTTACTAGTCAATATACAAAATCAAAAACCCACAGGTTAATTACAATAAAAAATGTTAGTCACAAATATAGCTAAATATCTAAAGGGTATTTTATAATCCTTGCATGTCTTTCTCAGATGATTCAGAGGCAGGTGCAAAGCGACCACGAACCACCATCACAGCCAAACAGCTGGAGACCCTTAAAATCGCCTACAAGAACTCTCCCAAGCCAGCGCGCCACGTCCGCGAGCAGCTCTCCTCAGAGACGGGGCTGGACATGAGAGTAGTGCAGGTGTGTGCCTCACAACAGGATCTCTATTACCAAGCGGAGCAGTTTTCTAGTTTGGACTAGTTTAAGAAAACATCCTAGTGATAATATGTAGATATGAACACAAATTAGAAGAGTAAAACCTCTCTTCTGTATTTACTGAGAAATGTCTCTCATCCCCCAATGGCAGGTGTGGTTCCAGAATCGTCGTGCAAAAGAGAAGCGTCTGAAGAAGGACGCAGGGCGGCACCGCTGGGGTCAGTTTTACAAAAGTGTCAAACGTAACCGAGGGGGCAACAAAGTGGAGAAGGAGAGTTCAGCAGATGATGCGGGACTAAGCGACAGTGAGCTCAGCTTCAGAGGTCAGTATGGCTAACCCAACCCCAAACCTCTTTCTTCTCTCTCTCTCTCTCTCTCTCTCTCTTCCTCAACTCCTCCTCCTCTTCTTGTCTTCCTTTTCACATATCTCCATGGGAGCCTACATGAAAAGAGAAGCGTTGGCCATGCAAATGACATTTTACACATCCCCATGTTTTTATGGTTATTTGATGTTTGTGAGCCCGTTTTGGGGACTCATAAAAGTCTCAAGCCACTTTTAAAAGGAGGCTGTTTTTACGAGAAATGAAAACACCGTAGCAGAAACTCTATAAAGTAGGTGAAGCTTTTAGTCAATTAGAGGGAAAGTGCTCTGGGGCATTGTTGTTATTGAAACAGCACTGGAGGGACTGTCGGAGACAAATATTTTGTATTGCATGAACAGACCCCCTTTGTTTGAGCTTAGGATACATCATGACTCTGTCGTCTCTTACTAAGCGCTGGGGGAACACTATTAAGTACTACACACCTATGCCATTTACCTAGATGAAATCCAGATTATGTTGCCTCAATAAAATGGTTTCATAAAGGCACTTAATTCTATTTAAAGATAACAGCTGTATAATGTTGATATAGTTGATGACAACTCCATAGAAGTGTTAAAACACCACTGTGTGGCTAATTGATGGTTGCTAACTCCTTCCTCTCTTCCACCAGACGACCAGATCCTGTCAGACCTGGGCCACACCAACGGTCTGTATGGGAGTGTGGGCGACGTGGCCAACGGAGGCTTGTTGAACGGAGGCTTCTCTCTGGACGCTGCTGGACAACCCTATCATGACATTCGGCCGGGCAGTCCCTACGGCCTCCCCCAGTCGCCGTCGTCCATCGCCTCGCTGTCCGGCCACACCCCGCTGCTCAACAACCTGGGCTTCACCATGGACAGCATCATGATCCAGGGGGGGCAGGGTGGCGTGGGACAGGCTCTCAGGGCCATGGCAGGAGGCCCCACCTCTGACCTCTCCACAGGGAGCAGCACGGGCTACCCAGACTTCCCCACCAGCCCTGCCTCATGGCTGGACGAGATGGACCACTCCCAGTTCTGAGCTCCACCATGAACACAGCAGACTGACTGGGGAACAGAGACAGACGAAGCAGGCTTTTTACATTTCTATTTCCCTGAAACTTGATATAGTTTGTTGTCCAATAATGGATGTGGAAGTGGTAGACATGCTACACGTCAGCTACCCTCCCACCACAACAGAGTAAAGGAAGTATGGAGACCGACCACTGACCAGAGCAGAGCAGTGGCGCCACACAGAACAGAACGGAAGGACGAAACACTACTGAATGTTGAACTTACACTGTATTCTACTTTTTTTATGGATGGATTTTTTTTCATTCTTTGGAAAAACTGGATTTGAAATTTCCAGCATGAGTTTGTGCATTGGGATGGTGTTTGTCATTAAACCCTGAGGCAAGCCCAAACAGCTATCAGCAATGTACAGTGGTTAGCTAGCTTAGAGGAAGTATTTAGTGTTGTGCGCATTGCGTCTATGCACTTAGCTAGCTACAGTCCCATAGCTTACATTGCATATGAAGTGTGACTGGCTCATCCGTGGATGTACGGAGAAAATTACTTATTTCTTCTTTTTTTGGGGGGGGGGGGACTCCCCCACATGTGTTTCGTGCACTCTGATTGGCTCAAAGTCAAGTTATTGGCCATTGACGAGCATTGCGATTCTACAAGTAGAAACGGTAGATTATTCACTACCGGGTCAGCACGCAGCAGGTGCCGCTTTTGTTCTAGCAAGAGAAGGAACGACCTCCCACTCCTATCAACAGGGAGATTCTCTGTGAGTTTCATGCTTTAGGGCCACAATCTAAATGGAATCCCTAAAAAAGAAGCTTCCTGCATGCTTCTGAATGAGGAGGATCACTGTTGAAAAGCATTTTACATTGGCAATGCACTTTACACTTCTCTTTGTACATGGACAGCAACAAACAGAAAAGCGATGAATGCACAATACAACCCAGCAGTGTTTCCATATTAGATACTTTTTTTCAAACAGTGTCACAATTCCCATGCTAAGTTTTTTTTAATGTAATTCTGAAACTAACAGCACTGGGTTTTTAGGAATTACTCGATGTTGGTCCAGCTGTCTGTACAATGCGGGAGCCACAGATTCTTCTGTGTGCAAAATGGGGAAGTTGAGAGGGGATAGTTGCTTGCTAAAAACCCATTCTCTTCTGTAATGTAGGTGCTTGACTTGTTCTCGTCTGTGAATGATCTCTAGTCCTATGGATTTTGTCAGTATTTATTTCTCCGTTGTCCATACTCCCAGGATATGCTCTCTGCTAATAGTGGATAGCCTCTCTCCTAGAAGTCATTGTCATCAAATGACAGTAGGGTAGAGAGAAGTGCAAAGTCAATTCAACAAGAATGTGGGAATTCACATTTGATATCCTCTTTTACTGGTGCAGCTGACAACATGGGGATTCCTATCTCATTTTGACAGATACAGGAACAGAATAATGGTTTTACTAAATGTTTCATTTATACAGTATATTTATGTATCTAAAAAACACATACCAACCTAATCTTGACTGAGGATCATTCACTGTTAATGCTGAAAAGCCAGTACTGATCCTGCTTAGAAGCTGCTCTTCTCTGTCAACAGCTGTAGCATCACTCCTCAAAGTAAACACAAGCAAAAGCGATTATCAAACGTAATACTTAGAGCCACTGTAAAGCAGCCGATGGCCTGATTGTCATGGTATCGGAATAATGCTGTCGTGTCGTGCATCTTACATGGGGGACTGGGTGAGATTAGTTTATTATTTTTTTTAACAAAATCTGTCTTGTCTGATGGTGTTGGTTTCAAGGCTTTCATGTAGTGTCTAAAGGCCACTAGAGTAACTGTACAAGGAGGCACTTCTTTCAGAAAAAATAAATGATCTAAGATACCATGAAATAAACTGAGGTAACAAAATAAGATGCTGACGGAACAATTCCTGTAAAAAAAAAATCTCAATGTCTGTTCGTTTATATTTATTTTTGTGTCAATTGCCAAATGTGGAACCAGCTGAAAAGAGCATACATTATGCCAACCAGAATGCAAATCAACAAACAGTAAAACAACACATGTAAATGTACACACACACCAATATCATTTTTGTTCAATCTATGTTGCCTCAGAACTTTGCTTGTTAATGGTTGTACATTTTGTACAGTTTCAAAAGGTGTTGACAGTCTTATTTCACGAGCTCTATTTATTTCCATGTGTCTTTGAAAAAGATGAAACAGAGAGCACTGAATCTATTCATATAAGCCTTCTGTGCGATGGTATGAACTGTGTACAGTAAAAACTATACGAGGAAATAAAGCTGAATTGTCTTTGGATTAAAGTGCTGTATTTCTCTTTAATGTTTACATGAACTTTCTCATTATAAAGCAAATAGCAGATACAGTTAGAGGAGACATGTCTTCTGACGGAAGAAGAAGACGAGCAACAACTCAGCAGTGAGGAAGGCGGTACAGTAGCTATGGCTCACCACTTAGGAGCCAGGAGAGAAGAGGAGGGACCATGATTAGTGTTTCCTTCACACAGGGAAAGGTGCGTCAGACAGGCAAAGCAATGCCCTAGGGATTGTTTACACAAATTCCATCATTTGTCAATCTTGTTCTTACCTTGGAAGTAGCATATGGGCCAGGAGTGACTGCCATCTATGATTCATCTGTTATTTCTTAGCTATGGCCATGCAGCCTTGTACCAGACTGATTAACACAGATTCTGTGGTAGCAAACCATTCATGCAAGCTTGCGAGAACAGGCTGGCTTGTGAAGCTAATGGCCATGTACCACTGCATAAGAATAGCATCAATTTACCAAATATCACTCACTTCAGTATAGTAATCCCATAGGATTGTAGCTATGTGTTCACTGAAAATGTAGAGACTATTATTTTCACTATAATCTTACTTTGAATGAACTATCCCTTTAAGGATGAACTGATACAAATATTACACATTCAATTATGGAGATCCAGTCAGTCAATCAAACAGACTGTAGTAACCATGGTTTTCTGTGTCTTTATTCGTAAACCAATACACTAACCCCCGTCCCACCCATAGGAGAGAAAAAACAGGACAAAGCAGCACATCTGCTCAGTTGCAGCGAACACTGATCCCTCTGCTACTAAAGACTGCACCAGATTGCAGTTTTGCACAGTCAAATCTTTCCTTAATCCCTGCACTGTTAACTAATTGTAAACTGCCTTGTGAAACATGGATAAATATGATTTGTGGTCAGGCAAGATAGCAGAGCAGTGTTAATACAGTAGTGTATACAACCACACATAGTAAATGAACCAAATACGACAATTCAGCATCACTATAACCCATGCGCTAAAGAAGTGTTGTTGGATAGACATCTGAAACAGGCCTAGACTAGACATATTCATAGCAAAATTAAAACAAATGTAAAACTCAATCATAGGCAACACAACCGTTATCCAGACCTTTTCTGAGTCTTACCTGGTCCGTCCTAAACGTAAGTATTATCGATTTGGTTGTGTTTAAGCTCCTGTTGTGTGAGAAGAAGAAAAGATCAGTCCAGCAGAACAAGCATGTTTGCATAAAACGCCACAAAACAAGCTGATTTTATTCAGCCGATGACAAGCTATGACCATTAATGGATACCCTGTAATAGTGCTGCCTTACAAAGATAAACAGCAACAAAGACAGTTCGTATAATTTACACGGCACTTACAGCACTAGTATACAAATAAATCTGGGAAATTCCTGCACTGTTGCTTTTGCAAAGATGACAAACACAAGCACAAATGCCATCATCATCGATCTGAGGCGTCTATTACAAACTTCCTGAAGGCAACAATTCTATTAACATGTAAATAGATATTTGGTTCAGACTGAACTTCATCTTGGACATCAAGACAGGATATTTTCTTCAAATTATGGCTTATTTTAATGATGAGCAATGGCTGCCATGACAGTGTAGCTTTAAATGGGTTTGAGTCACAGAGAGGCTTTTCATTGACAACTTCAAGGTTGTTCTTCTGTTTTAAGTGAAATTAGGTTATTTTCACTGGGTCCTCATAGCAGAAATGAGATAGTTCACATTTCATTAAAGCGAGGGAGGGTCGTTAACAGGATATTGGCTTCAGTGCCTGGTGAGGTGTTGCTTATTAGAACATTCTGGTGAGACGAACCATATAGACACTTGTCTATGGAGCAGCTTGGATCACTATCGCCTCGAGTAGCAGCAGACGGCAACACTTGTTTATCATGCACTAAACACCCAGCTTTGCAACAGAGACTTATCGAGTTCTCGTGAAGATATTAGAGGGATGCTTTTCAACAGCAGAGACAGGATTTTACTTAGTGTTGAATTCCAAGCAATACTGTTCTGGGGACTAGCGAGCAGATTGCATTAAGAGTTGGCCAGTACAACAACATGCCATTGCTTTTAGCCCCCAGACTGGGGAGAGTAAGAGAGGCAGAGGAAAGTGCTCCAGCTCATCCCTGTAACAAACCTTGGCCATCTGTCACTAATGGTGTTAGAGAGGCGACTTGTAAAAATGCATAAACGTTAAGTAAAGAAGGTTTGAGAGGAGGCACTGTCAAAAGTGAAAAGCTCAGAGAAAATTGAAGCCCATAATGGAAACATAATGGGCTTAGTGTCACAGTTGTGCAGACATGCCCGGGGAGTATGACATCACCGACTCCTACCCCAACCCAATCGAGATTCAGGAAATGACTGGTACATGGGCGAAACAGCTTTTTCAAATATACCAACAGCATTATTCCTGGTTGTGTAGGGAATGCATACTGTAACAAGCTGAGGGTCATAATAGCTCTCCTTCTCATTGATACCGTAAGAGAGCAGGCTGTCTGGGCTGGGCCGTCTCTGTTCTGTATACTGGGGCCATGGTGACTGACTGACAGACAGCAGGACTCTTTTCGGTGACTGTTATTTAATGCCTCATGTTCAGGGAGATTGAGAGAAAGAGGGATTACAGCTTGTCCCCATTGTTTGTTCAAATGTGCATTAGCTTCTTTATCAAGCGGTGGTTAAGAGCTGAGATTCCAGATTTAGTATTCTCATCTGGTGGGAGGGAGGGGGTGCCAAAGAGACTGCTCTGATCAGAAGGGATTACAAAAAACTAAAGCAGATTTGGAGGAAGCCCATGTGTTGGCTATTTGGAGAACATCCAAATATATTTTAAGTGACATAACAGAGGGTGTGGGTATGTGGGGTGGGCCAAGGGAGACACAATGTGCTAGGTGAACAGTTCACTTAAACGAAGAGGCCTCGCCAGGCGATGTGTGTGTTATATAGTTGTTAGTCATCATGGGATAAGGTTGAACTTTTAGTTCTCCATGCTCCATCTGAATATAACATTGCATATTAGATGTTTATTTTTAGGATGCATTTAAATATACAGTTACATTCTGCTTGTCAAGAATGATGCCAACAAAAATGCTTAAAACATTATTCTGAATAATATAATAAGTTTGACTTACTCCTAGGGTAAAATGTCCATACGCTGTCCAATTGTATTTTAAAGATTTTTATCAGCAAACACAAGACAACCAAAGGTAACACACAATATCTGAAACAGAAGGAACCTCTTTTTGGATGACATTTCTTTATTTTTATTAATAGCAATGATGACGGATGGATTCCTTAGAATTTGACATGAGAGACAATGAAGTGGTAGCGGGTTGAACTGCCAGAGTGGGATGACCATTGCACCTATCCGGTGTATGTGACAATAAAAAACATCATCATCATTACTGAGAGGGCTGTGTGCTATGTCTGGAGTGGGCACAGGCTGGAGGGGAGGAGAGGGAGAGGAGGGGATGGTGAAGCTGGGCCTAGCCCTTGGAGGCGGTGTACTGGCGCAGCAGTGAGGAGATGGAGCTGGATTCAGTGACCTCCTCGGGCAGAGAGCCCTCCTGGTCCTTAATGGAAGGGTCTGCCCCAGCCTGTAGGAGCAGCTCCACTATGTCAGCAAACTCACACGCAGACGCTGCAGGACAGAGAGGGGGAGGGGAGGAAGGAGCAGAGTAACAGAGTAGGGTAAGAGAGAATGAGAGGGGGAGAGGAGAGAGAAGGGGGAGAGGAGAGAGAAGAAAGGGAGAGAGGAGAGGAGAGAGAAGGGGGAGAGGAGAGAAAAGGGGGAGAGGAGAGAGAAGGGGAGAGGAGAGAAAAGGGGGAGAGGAGAGAGAAGGGGGAGAGAGAAGGGGGAGGGGAGAGAGAAGCGGGAGAGGAGAGAGAAGGGGGAGAGGAGAGAGAAGGGGGAGAGAGAGAGGAAAGAGATATAATTGTGATGCACTTCAGAGGTAAAAGGATCCAGGTTTGACTACAGTTAACATGCCATGAAAGCAGCTATTTCCATATATCATTTTGGGCGGTATGACAAGAATATACACAAATCTGTATATCTAACATTACCCAAATCACCTTCAAAAGGCTTCAAGGTCACTGTAGACATGATGCACACAGCTACATCTGAACACAGCCTCTAAGCACAGCTCATTGGTGTTAATATTCCTTACGTTTTTAACCTGAGTGCAGGAGTCAATGAAAAGCTCATATGGAGGCCCATTGACATTGCCCTGAACTTGTGGTTGGCTTAAACACTGATTTTGTGCCGATTTGCAATTGGTTTCCCACTAAAAGGACTTGCAAGCTAGGCTAAGATATGAGGAGAGGGCTTGCAGTTTCTTAAACAAGTTAGCGAGTCACAGCGCTGATGCACCAGGATTCCACTGCGCTCTGAGTGTTTTCAATCACTCTCTCCCCTTAAAAGAGAGCTATCCTGCTCCTGTGTGATAGGCTGATGTCAGCGGGAATGGCTGATTGACAGCAGGCCCTTTTAAACCTCCAGCCCAGAGGTGGCTAAAGCGCCGCTCGTTCTTAGCAGGGAGAAAATAAGAGGCTTGGTTATGTCAGGTTCGAGAATTTTCTTCTCCTTCTACATTTTATTTTATTTTCCGGGCTGCGTGCGCCATACGGGGGCCCTGGGCTGTAAAAACCCTCATCCCCCCCCGGGAGTCGTTGAGAAGGAGAACAATTTATAGTGTGCAGTAAACCCTCAATTAATCATTTGCCAGCCACTGTGGCCCAGTGTAAATAGAGGTGGAAATGAATTTTCATTCTCTGCTATTTGTCTCCTGGAGTTCATCGCTTATGTTTATTAGTCATTTTTTTATGCCCCATCCTCCTGTTCCTGCCTGGTTTGGTGGCAGTGGTCTACTGTATGCCAGCCACGTGACCAGTCCCTACACTGCAGCCGCCAAGCCCAGCCAAATGCCCACTCAGCCCAGGGCCAGATGGTGTCCCCCCCCCCCCCCCACATACACACACCAAGGGCTCAGAGGACATGGGGACCGCCCATGGGAGGGGGTCTTGAGAGTCCGAGGAGCACTGTTGATTTCCTTGGGGAGACCTGGTGATTATTACACACAGCCCCTCCATACGCACAGATACAGACAAACACACACCCACACCCTCTAACACTGACATAGAGAGATGGCAAGAAGGAGGGATGAAAGAGACACTGACAGATGAAAGGCACCTGAGATAGCAACAGCAGTAAAAGAGGGAGAAGAGAGGAGGATGAGAAAGAGGGAGAAGAGAAGCAGAGGGGGACATACGCAGGGCCAAGAGAGCAGATGGTTCATGGTTTCCCATCCATCCCCATACAACTGTTCACACTCATAAACAAATTCAATTTACATGACATGTACATACATACAAACACTCATACACAAACTTAGCCTAGAGACACATATTCATCCAGAATTCCAAATGAAAATCTGTGATATCCGGAAGATTACCATAATGCAGTGCTGTCTGGCCCTCGTCATCCTGTGAAAAGAGAGAGAAATGTTAAGAAACCTGAGAAGAGTTCCAGACAAACAGGTCTAACTTGTAGACCCATAACACAGTAAAGGGTATATAAAACAAGCTTAAATCATAGAGACAACCATTGCTCATAGAACAATGAAAGAACCGTAGCCTTGTCAGTTGTAAAGTTGTGGCTCGCAAACTTTGCAGTTGAGAAAACTGCTTTTTACCTTTCGACTAAATTAAAAACCCAATGATTTCCCCATAAAGATTATGTAAAAATATGAAATACTGATCTCAAACTGAGCGAACAATTAAACCTTTCAACTTGAGACTCTATAGCAGACTGAACCAGGGGAACCAATGGCATCAGCCCACTATCCACCCCTAAGCCCTAGCTGAGCCCTCTCTGAGCCCTCTGCCACAGGTTAACACACTGTGACCAACAGGCCAGGCAGACCTCAGTGCTCAAAAGGCTCAGAGCGAGGGAACAAAGCCTAGGCGTCTCTCGTCATTGACCTGGGGTGAGAACGTGCTAAACGCATTACCCACGGAGGCCGTCCCATCACACAATGATCTTGGTACAAAGGAGCAGTCTGCCCTGAGCACCGCCACCGTTTGGGACAAATTGAAGTGGTGTCTATGGTCTGTGACCGGAGCTGATATGAAGAAAAACAATATTTAGGATAGAGGTCAGCGGGGGTGTAAATCCTGTGGGCTGTGTGTGCAGGCAGCATGAGGCCGGGAGTGAAGAGGTCAGTTTGACAGTGTATGATACGCATCATCAAGGCGGACTCGTCTCCAGCGTGCCTTTTCACCCCCTAATGATGACAAACTGCAATATTGTTGTCACCAGCTAGCCGCTGTTCAGATGGAAACAACTAGAATACCTCCAGTCACTAAGCCAACTGGCTGCTTCTTTAGAATCAGAATCACCTTTACTCGCCAATAAATGTACATACCCTGAATTTGACTTAGACAATAGGCGCTGTCAGCAACAGACATTGTACAAACAGGGTCCCTTGTGGCTCAGTTGGCAGAGCATGGAACTTGCAACACCAGGGTTGTGGGTTCGATTCCCACGGGGGACCAGTACAGAGAAAAAAAGTATGAGTGGGAGAAGGGCCTTGGTCAGGGAGGTGACCAAGAACCCGATGGTCACTCTGACAGAGCTCCAGAGTTACTCTGTGGAGGGGTATGTACATTTATTGACTCAAGTCGCTTTGGATAAGAGCGTCTGCTAAATGACTTACATGTTAGAATACAGACGTCAACCTACATTTACAATAATAGTGACTCCAAAATGACACAATACATTATTTACCAATACTTTCTATTGGGCACAAAATAATCTGAAACACAAATAGCAAATGCATCAAACAAGTTTGTAGAGTCACAAGCTTGATGTAATCATTGTATGCTAGAAATATGGGACCAAGTACTAAACTTTTATCCCAATAGTCACTTCAACTGCTCAGGTGACGGGCGGTTTTCATCATGATTGACCTGAACTGTCTGCCAGAGCAGAATCTTTTAAATATTAGGGCAGGTGATGATCTTACCTGCACGCTTCCTTGTTGTGTTTTTGTGTTTTGTCCCTCATCAATCTACACACAATACCCCCTAACGACAAAGCAAAAACAGGAAAAAAGAAATATCACACCTACTCATTCCAGGGTTATTAATTTTCACTACTTTCTACATTGTAGAATAATAGTGGCCGTGCTTCTGCTCCAGTTTCAACTGTTCTGCCTGTGATTATTATTATTTGACCATGCTGGTCATTTCTGAACATTTGAACATCTTGGCCATGTTCTGTTACAATCTCCACCCGGCACAGCCAGAAGAGGACTGGCCACCCCACATAGCCTGGTTCCTCTCTAGGTTTCTTCCTAGGTTTTGGCCTTTCTAGGGAGTTTTTCCTAGCCACCGTGCTTCTACACCTGCATTGCTTGCTGTTTGGGGTTTTAGGCTGGGTTTCTGTACAGCACTTTGAGATATCAGCTGATGTACGAAGGGCTATATAAATAAATTAGATTTGATTTGATTTGTTTCTCATGGTCTGAGAGTCTTTAGGTGCCTTTGGCAAACTCAAAAGGAGTGGCTTCCATCTGACCACTCTACCATAAAGGCCTGATTGGTGGAGTGCTGCAGAGATGGTTGTCCTTCTGGAAGGTTCTCCCATCTCCACAGAGGAACTCTGGAGCTCTGTCAGAGTGACCATCGGGTTCTTGGTCACCCCCCTGACCAAGGCCCTTCTCCCCCGAGTGCTCAGTTTGGCCAGGCGGCCAGCTCTAGGGAGAGTCTTGGTGGTTCCAAACTTATTCCATTTATGAATGAGAGAGACATTTTTTTGGTAGATCTGTGCCTCGACACAATTCTGTCTCGGAGCTCTAAGGACAATTCCTTCGACTTCACGGCTTGGTTTTTGCTCTGACATGCACTGTCAACTGGACCTTTATATAGACAGGTGTGTGCCCTTCCAAATCATGTCCAATCAATTGAATTTACCACAGGTGGACTCCAATCAAGTTGTAGAAACATCTCAAGGACGATCAATGGAAACAGGATGCACCGGAGCTCAATTTCGAGTCTCATAGCAAAGGGTCTGAATCCTTATGTAAATAAGGTCCGTTTGTATTATTAACAAAATTAGAAAAAATGTCTAAACACATGTTTTCGTTTTATAATTGTGGGATATTGTGTGTAGACTGCTGAGGATTTGTAAAAATTGAATACATTTCAGAATAAGGCTGTAACGTAACAAAATGTGGAAAAAGTCAAGGGGTCTAAATACTTTCCGAATCAACTGTATGTACCCAGTATGTCCCTCAGGTCCTCTGGCACTGGCCTTTTAACTATCTAAAAGCCTAGGACCAAGAGGTATGGAGAGGCGCCTTTAGTTATTATGCCCCCAGCCTCTGGAATAGCCTATTTTTTCTTCTTCTGTGAAGCACATTGTTGCATTCCATGTCGGAAATGTGCTGTATGAATAAAGCTGGACTTGATTTGAACATCAGTAAATCCTCTTTTTCTTAGCCTTTGGCCCTAGCCTATTAACCAGTGAAGACAACCATTAGTGGAACCAACCCAGTGTCAGACAAAGACTGTCGAATCATCCCAGAGCATGAGGGGGAGGGAGATCACCTACGCTGCTTGATAAAGGCTCTCTCCAACGATCCCAGAGTGAGATCCTATTGTTTGCCCTGAGCAGCACCACTTCAGGGGCCTGCTGATTCCATTAGAGAGTTCAATTCCCCCAAGATGGATAGAATACTGATGCAAATGTCCTCAACCATAAATGGATCGGGAGAGACACAGTATTTTCCTGTGGTCTGCGTCTACGGTAATGTTGAGTATTCAGTACAATGTTAGTGTTAGGTTTAATCCCACTTGATGTGCAAAGTATAAATATCAAATACACACAAAAGTACAAATCCGGACAATAAAAGCATGTCAGTGGGCAGATGCGCTCACACACACACACACACACAATAGTTGGTCTATTGCCCTACGCGATAGAGGCAGAGTGGCAGATGTTTAGCGCAGAGGCAGCGAGTGGGACCTTGATGCACACAAATACATACAGGAATAATTAAACTGTAAGGGGTTTAGGTCTTAATCTGCTCCCTCCAACTAATCTGGTGTTAGTGCCGGACGGCTGGGACAGCACGGTGTGTGCAGGGACACTCCCAGGGTATGACAGGGAGGACACATGCAAAAGTTGCCTCATACAGTACTTAACTTGACGCAACACACACACACACAATTAACACAGATTAAAAGTGTATAAAATAAGTGGGCAACACATGAAGTAACTAACGCCAAACCAAACATGTAAACATAAGTTTGTATTCAAAATATATTAACTTAAAACAGACTAAAAGCATGTTTGTACATCGTAAAATTAAGAGGTTTCCCTTAAAAAAGGCATATATTGTATGTAGCCTATGTGGCAGCAGAATCCAGAAGTAGGACCCTGCAGGTTGGTGCACTACTGAGACTGACTAAAGGGTCCATGTATGTTAGTGGAGGTGAGGGCCCTGCCCTTTACTAGGTTCTTTAAAGTGCTGCAGTGTGGAAGCTGGCTGGTCCTGTCTGTCTGGGAGCCAGAGGGGGGGGGGGGGGGGGGGGGGGGGTGGGTCCTCTCGCCTCTCCTCTCAGCATTTACTAATGCTCCAAGAGAGGCTTGATGGAATCAGGAGAAATTGGATTGTCTCCCATTTGCTTTTGGAAAAAGGAGGAGACTTCCTAGCTGGAGGTAGCATTTTTCTTTGTAGCTCTCCATCCCATTACAGAAGCACATCACAGCATAGCTCTTTTTTTAAATGTCACCAAAGTTTTCCTGCGCCGCAGGAAATGCGGATGAGCTTCATGATTTACATAAATTCACTGAAAACCTGCACTAACACACTGTTATAATAACAGTATTCCACTTTTCATATAGCCTCATTTTGACATGCTAATAGCCTAACCAACGATCAAGCAACATTATGGACTAAACATTCAAATCCTGTTGCTGTAGGATTATTTTACTGCGACAATATAGGTCAAATTTAAATCTTACATCTGTATGTTTGTGACTGAGTCTATCAATATATCCATCCCTGTTTCTCTATTTGTTTGTAGAAGCCAACACCCTTGGAGGGGAGTGGTGGAATTTGCCTTCCCAGTTGCATGGGAGGAAAGAGGCTGCAGACAGACAGAGAGAGAAATAACATTGATAGACATGAAGAGAGTAAAAGGGACCATAAAACAGAGAAAGAAACATGGAAAAAAGTGAGAGAGAAAGAGATAGAGGACGAAACGGTTACAGGACAAGGTCTTTCCAGTACACCACAGCAAAGTAGGTTTGTCTACGTGAGCCAGACATATTCCGTAGAGAAAAATGCTCTCTCAAATCCATTGCCATCTGTAGAACCTGCTGCAGCATGAGGCAACAAGCAGGGCTTGGGTTTGTGCTCTCCATGGCCAGCCATTAAAAGCTTTCTTGTTTTCATACCACAGCAATCCGGCAACTGCCCATGGCATATGGTAGGTGTGCTGAAAGCCATTGTGGGATTTTTATCCTTTAACACCATTCTCTATTCCAGCTACATCTTACTCTCTAACCGACGCCCCCATTCTCTCTCCCTCCCCCCCTCTCTCTCTACCTCCTGCACCTCTCTATCTCTCTCGCTCCACTGTCCCTGACAGCCACATTAAACAAGTGGGAAAAATTGACAAGCAATTATGATTTATGATCAATGCATGCAGCTGCAGCTGACTTGTATAATGACAATGGCGCTGGAGAGAAGGGAGAGAGAAGGGAGAAAGGCTCGACGGTCTCCAGGGCTTGCAGTGGGACTTGTAAAGGGAGCATGGATAGAACCCTCCACCATTCATATGCAGATACCATTACGATGAGCAGGTGCCATTAATCAGAGTCTCAGAAAGACAGAGGAGAACAGGCTGATCCCGGGGTTATTCCAGGTCTCTGAAGACCTGCTGCTGGGTACTCTATGGTACTGCCTGCGGTCTCTATGTTACTGTGTTCCATTAAAGTAGATCACAGGACACACAGCGCACTGATGGGCTGAACAGATGTCTCCAGACCAAATACAGACACATCAACTGGAAAAATGCGTTAAAATTATTATCTGAATATCCGTGATTTTCTTGTAAAGAGACACCAGCTTTTGTTTATCTGGTTGTATGTGTGTGTGTGCATTTGTGACTCTGAGCGTGTGTGTGTGTGTGTGTGTGTGTGAGGGAGCTGGATATCCAGAGGTAAAGGGATCAGAAGACAGTGGCACCCCTAATTGAATCTGTGCAGTGAGTGTTAACCTTGCCATTCAGCGTGTGAGCACTGCCATGCTGGTGCAAATTAGCGCTTCCCCAAAGTGTCCTTGAGGTGCCCGGGCTGCCCCTCGCCTGCCTCCGGGCTCCACAGCAGGTCACCCTGTGTGCCAATAAACCACCTCACAGGCTCTCTAAAGCACACTGTAATATTTTATACAATTCCTGGAGAAGAGGAACCAGGGAGCTCAGGGGCCAAGACCACTCCAAGAGGTCTGATGCTCTTAACGTCCCAATCAACTGAAACCGTTCGGAAATGGATTCTTCCAACAATGTCTGCTAGGAACGATTGGGTTTCTGAAACCAAGACCTGTCTGTGTTTTGGTATTCAGATTGAGGTTGATTAAAACCAGTCTGGGGTTGATTTTTAAAGGAACACAACAACAGTGTGCACCCTGCAAGAACGCAGCCAAACATGTATGTTTACCATGCTTTATTTAGTGTCAGAGGATCAAGAGATTATATTTTTCTCCACAGGTTCTCTGTCATTTTGGAGGATGGGAAAGGAAAACTCTCCCTTCTTTTCCTCCTCGTGTATACTGTACTTCTCTTCCTCCCCCAGCACCGCTCTTCCACTTTCTCGTCTCTCCCCCCTCTCTCTTTCTCCCTCCGCCCCTCCCCCCTCCTCTCTCTCCCCCTCTCTCTGTCCCTCCCCCTCCTCTCTCTCCTCCTTCTCTCTCTCCCTCCCCCCTCCTCCTCTCCCACCGCTCTTCCACTTTCTCGTCTCTCCCTCTGTCCCTCCCCCCTCCTCTCCCACCGCTCTTCCACTTTCTCGTCTCTCCCTCCCCCCTCTCTCTCCCCCCTCCTCTCCCACCACTCTTCCACTTTCTCGTCTCTCCCTCCCCCTCTCTCTCCCCCTCCTCTCCCACGCTCTTCCACTTTCTCGTCTCTCCCTCCGTCCCTCCCCCTCTCCCACCTCCTCTCCCACCGCTCTTGCTTGCTCCCGAGGGACTCGGCAGAATCCATTAGCATGGGGGAAGAGTGGCAGGGAATTAACATTGGTGTGCTCCAAGTCGAGTGGATCATCAATGATGTTTAAAAAGAAATATATAAAATAAATAAATACATAAGAGTGTAATATGAAAATCAATGGCCAGGCAGCAGGCATTTGGGAGAGAGGCCCATAAAGTGGGGTTGACTACTAACTGGACCCTGAAGAGGAAAACAGTCACTTTGTTTTCTCGCTCTCCATCAGTAAGCAGCTGAGGACAGCTTTAATGCTCAGCGCAATTTATGTGGATTAAATAAATTGTTGAGTGTACAAATTGTGAGAAGCCAATAAGAAAGGTAGTTACAACACTAACTGCAAAGAGGGACTTTTCTTCTTACCTGCAGCAGGAATATGAGTCACGTAGCTACTTCTTTACACGGTGCGTCATATAATAAATCTACATCTGTGCATTATCCTATTGGGACTTTTAAAAATGGTTGTGTCGGCCGTTTTACTTTCATTTAAACATGTGCCATATAACCTCTGCTAGCATGTATAAATGTCAAATGTACTGTATGAGTGGTGTAATTTCACTCTGTGTGTGGCTGAGCAGAGACGCTCTGTAGAAGGGTTGCTAATGCAGAAGTCCTATTAGAAATAACATTGTAATACCCTATCAAAAGTAAACGGTTGCTTATTAAAACTCCTATGATTCCCTTCTGTCAAACTGAGTTTCTGTAGACCCCTCCTCTTTTATTAAAAAAAGCACACGCACAAAAACATGTGCTTCCACAAAACAGGGCAATTACCTTTCGCCAAGGTAAAGAAAACATATCCACCCCCAGCCACTAAAAAAGGCCTGAGTGAGTACTGAGCAGTGGCTTGGGAGCGGGTGCAGATTGGAAACGCTGGGGCGATTCATTACAGTTTGTCAATGGCCCTATTAAAAGAGAGGAAGCAGGGCTGGCTTTCTGAAATATCTGTATTAATGTGTGCACTGAGCCGTGGGTGTGTGACCTGTGTGCTGTAGCTGGGCAGTGCAGACGAGATTTATTCCTGCCTATGCGGGAACACTGCCATTCTCACACAGCAGGCAACGGGCCACCCTTCCCTCCCCCCACACACACACCGTTAAACTTATGACGAATTCCGTTAGATATTTGTTATGACTCCGATGACTGAGCCATTTGTTATGGGAGGCCGTGCTGGGAAGGGGGAGGGATACAAACCTGTAATAATGCTCCTGCCGTAGAATTTCAATCAGCTGCTGTTGTTCCTGTGTGTGTGTGTGTGTGTGTGTGTGTGTTTACTAGTTTAATAACCAAGGCAGTTGACACTGAGGTGGAGGACAGAGATGAGAATGTGCAGTACACACTGGCCTGTATTGCTCTGATAAAACAGACCCTGGCTTTGGACAGACCAGGAACATAGCTCCGATCTCACGTCGATACTCTACAGTTCAGCCAAACACAGCTAAGGGTACAAAGCTGTGACATTTCTAATCACAACACAACACATCAAATCCACACAGAATGGCATTGCCACTAACAAGGACGATGCACCAAACATTTAATAAGCCAAATAGTAAAACACAGTTGACTTACTGGGAGAGAAGAGTTGTTCACAATAAGACACTAGGAGAATGTCAATATTGCCATTATACAGTACTTAAAGCCACTGCCTGAGGCTTCTGTGCAAGACATAATCCCTTGTCTTAGAGCCTTGAATTAAACTGGATTAAGTCTGTACTGTAAAGAGACCCCTGACATCAGGAACCTACGAAGGATAGCTATACACAGTCCCTTCAGAATGTTTTCACTGCATTTGACTTTTCCACATGTCGTTATGTTACAGTTAGAATTTCAAATCGATTCAACTCAGACTTTGTGTCACTGGCCTACATGTAATACCCCATTATGTCAAAGTGGAATTAAGTTTAAAAATAATTTTAAAAAAGTTGAAATGTCTCGAGTCAATAAGTATTCAACTCCTTTGTTATAAAAAGCCTAAATAATTTCAGGAGTAAAAATGTGCTTAACAAAGTCACATAATAAGTTGCATAGACTCGCTCTGTGTGCAATAATAGCGTTTAGCATTTTTGAATGACTACCTCATCTCTGTACCCCAGACATACAATTATCTGTGAGGTCCCTCGAACAGTGAATTTCAAACACAGATTCAACCACAAAGATCAGGGAGGTTTTCCAACGCCTCGCAAAGAAGTCCACCTATTGGTAGACGGGTAAAAATAAAAAGACACTAAATATCCCTTTGAGCATGGCGGTTATTAATGAATTAGACTTTGGATGGTGTATCAATAAACCTAGCCACTAAAGATACAGGTGTCCTTCCTAACTCCATTGCCAGAGAGGAAGGAAACCACTCAGGCATTTCACCATGAAAGCCAACGGTGACTTTAAAATAGTTACAGAGTTTAATGGTTGTGGTAGGAGAAAACTGAGGATGGATCAACAACATTGAAGTTACTCCACTATACTAACCTAATTGACAGAGTAAAAGAAGGAAGCCTGTACAGAAAATAAATATTTCAAAACATACATCCTGTTTGCAAGAAGGCACTAAAGTAAAACTGCATAAAATGTGGCAAAGATATAAACTTTATGTCCTGAATACAAAGTGTTTGGGGCAAATCCAATACAACACATTACTGAGTACCACTCTCCATATTTTTAAGCATGGTGGTGGCTGCATCATGTTATGGGTATGCTTGTCATCGGCAAGGACTAGGGAGTTTTTTAGGATAAAAAGAAAAGGAATAGAGCTAAGCACAGACAAAATTCTAGAGGAAAACCTGGTTCAGTCTGCTTTCCAACAGACAAGGGAGGCAAATTCACCTGTCAGCAGGACAATAACTTAAAACACAATGCCAAATATACACTGAGTGTACAAAACATTAGAAACACCTTCCTAATATTGAGTTGCTCCCCCTTTTGCTCTCAGAAGAGCCCCAATTTGTCGGGGCATGGACTCTACAAGGTGTCAAAAGAATTCTACAGGGATGCTGTCCCATGTTGACTCCAATGCTTCCCATAGTTGTGTCAGGTTGGCTGGATGTCTTGATACACATGGGAAACGGTGTTGCAGTTCAGTGTTGCAGTTCTTGACACAGTCAAACCGGTGCGCCTGGAACCTACTATCATACGCTGATCAAAGGCACTTAAATCTTTCGTCACAACCCATATCTCAATTGCCTTTAACACGACTCCTCCCCTTCAGCTACACTGATTGAAGTGGATTTAACAAGTGACATCAATAAGGGATCATAGCTTTCCTGGTCAGTCTACGTTATGGGAAGAATAGGTGTCAAATGTTTCGTACACCTGCTTACCAAAACATCATTAAATGTTCCTTAGTGGCCCATTCACAGTTTTGACTTAAATTGTCTTGAAAATCTATGGAGAGACTTGAAAATTGCTGTCTTGCAAAGATCAACAACCAACTTGACAGCGCTTGAAGATTATTAAAAATAATAATGTGCAAATGTTGTACAATCCAGATGTGCAAAACTATTAGAGACTTACCCAGAGAGACTCACAGCTCCAAATCGCTGCCAAAGATTATTCTTACATGTATTAGGTCAGGGGTGTGAATGAGAGATGCATTTCATTTTCAATACATTTGCTAAAACTGTCATTATGGGGTAGTGTGTGTAAATTGGTGCTAAAAAAATATTTCAGCCATTTTTAATTTAGGCGAAATATGGAATAGGTCAAGGGGTGTAAATACACACAACAGCTATAGCATAACATGTCTGTGTTATGGTCTGAGAAGGTTTTTCTTGTCTTCACACAACTCAACAAACTGCCATGGTCCCCATTTAAACAATCACCCACATAGACACTGAACACCCAGGCCATGGGGACACTTAAGCACTTAATTTTAATTAATTCATTAATTTCTCCTCACATCAATATCAAATCAATGTGCTTATTTTGTAAGAGGTCGTTCATAAAAAAATATATATACTTATGGTATCACAAATCACACACACACACGGCCCTTGTTGTCGACGTTCACGCTAACCTGCCACTCAGCAGTCAATACAAAATCAAATAGTGAGTTGTAGTAGAGTAGTCTAATGTGAATGTCTATATTTCACAGTAACAACTACCTAAACTAGTTCCATAGTCTCTCCCAGGCAGTTGCAGTCAACAGTGGAGAAACCCCCCCTCTAAGAGACATGACACCAACATTGAGTCGCCCCGCCGTTCCTCGGTCCCCTCTGCCCTGTGATGCCTGTCTGTCTGTCCCACATAATGCGTGGCCATGAACTAGTTGTAGTCCAGCCAGATATTTATTACTATTGATCTACCTGGTCCCAGCCAGAGACTTCTGTTCTCTCGGCTCGAGGCTTTGACCTCAATTAAGTTATGAATTTCAATCTGATAGACTGCAAGCGTTTTAGCCCGGCGTGGCCGAGAGTGGATTAATTAGAATCAGCGGTGCTGGGAGTCACCCTCTGCGCCTCATGGATCATGTTGTTTTAATAAAAAAGTAAAGAGCCACACACACAGGCATATAGTGACAGGGACAGCCACTGTCACAAAGCACATGCCGAGGACAGGACAAGAGATTCTGTCTGGAGATTTTTTAACAAACACAAACTGAATTTACTCCCTGCCAATAACAAGTGCAGCTTCGTCCACTTCATCGCACTGTGCTCTTCCTCCTGCCTCTTCTCCACCTCCCTCTACCTTTTTGGCCCTTTCTCTTCAAACTCTTTCTTTCTGTGATTGTATTTTGCTTCACCTGCACCTTCGCACCCTTTCTCTGAGATTACATCTGCCCCAATTCCGAACCTCCCACATTGTTTACATGTTTCCGCTCTGCAATCAGCCAAACCTAAGTCTTAAATTGTGTTTTTGTTGCTACCTGCAAATCCCATCACAGCCCATTCCCCAGCCGGGCCAGCCCAGATTGCTGCTTGTTTGTTTGACACAAATTCCCAACAAGGAGGCCAGGATGTCTGAGCTTTCACCAATGAAAAGTCCTCTCAGGGTCTTATTTACTGTGCACTTAGCGGTGGGTGTAATTGTGGATTATTGGGTCTGGACTCTGGACACACACAGTGTCCATGGGGAGGGAGAGGAGACAGAGGGAGGCAGGGACTGGGAAGTGTGAGAAGCCCGAGGCAGGGTCATGACCTCAGGGTGGTAGGGGTTGCATAGGTCACAGCCAGGGGGGGATGCAGGTGAAACTGGTGCTCTTGTCTGGACAAAGGCCTTGGTCACAGTCTTATGGAGGAAACACTGACTCAATAACACACACACACACACACACACACACACACACACACACACACACACGGCTGTGAATGTAATTGAAATAAAAATTCCTTTGTAAATGGATTAAGCCGTGCCCCATATAATATCCGAATAATAATCATCATGTTTATCTCTCCTCACATAAATGCAATTTTGAGGATATGTTCCTTTATTACAATGCTATGCACTGTCAGCTCACATGAAATAACTGAGTGACGCTTCTGACTACAAACATGGACCTACTTCACACAAAGCTCCAGTTTTGCCATCCGACCCAGTTTCTGGGGTTAATTTGATAAAGAGCAGTAGAGAAGCAGTGAAATGGTGGTTATGGGCCAGTGTCTGGCATGCCATTCTGCAGATGACAGGTGGCATATCGTTGATCTGGGTATTCATGGCCAGAGCTACCTATTGTAGTCCATTCTGATCCTGGATTAGAATCAAACAGCCCATAATGCAGGTTACCAGGTTCGGACATCCACTGAAACAATCAGTTGATTAATTTCCAACAATTTTCACTGAGCAAATAATATATCTATTTTTTTCCATCAACAAATTAAATATAAATCATTTTTATCTTTATTTACCGGCAGTTGGCAGAGGTCACGGCAGATTACCGGGACATCAAATACACAACAAACCCAAAACCCCTCCTCAACACAGACAAAAGAACTGTGAGGTAAAATGGAGAGTTCACACATTCATGTGACCATTTACAATTTCCATTTTGTAGCCCTTTCCACTCATCTCGTAAACTGTATGAAAATGGCAGATTTGGGCACTGATAAACCCCTTAATGGGAATGCAGTGGCTGTACAGTAACATGCTATATATGCCGTTAGGCCTCAGGCTCTGAGCTTCACAGTGCTGCATTGGTTTTGACTACCAGCCGTTCTGAACTCCAGCACCGCACGCGACAGGAAGTTGCCTGAGTGACAATCCGTTTTTTGTTGTCTATGTAAGTGAGGGAAATGCTGTAAACTAAGAGGACTTTATGTATTTTGAAGGATGAGACGTTGAGGATTATAATAAAAAACCTTGTTGATGTCATACAAGCAAGCCAAACACAAAAGTCCAAATGTGCACTTTACATTTCCATAATCATTAAACTCATGTCATATACAGTGTCAACGTTTATGATCACTATGTTTGATGTACAGTTACAAGATGACATGGCATCATACCTTGGGTTATTCTGAACAGAATGAGCTTGTTTGTCTACTGTAGAGAAAGTGCAGTGCAGCAGAACACCTGAATGCACCTATGACTCCTTTCAATGTGCACCAAAAACCAACAAATCTATTTCAGGGGTTGGAATCGGTTCAGGGAACAGAACCAAAAAACGTGAAATTTTTCTTCTTCAGAGAACGGAAACAAAAGTGATCTATACTGTTCCAGAACATAACCATTGTTTTAAAAGCATGGTTATAGATATTTTACATTACAGGCATTTATTTCTAGTCCAACAACAAAACGCAACATAGCGCCTATACCAAGCCCTCTGTCACTCAGCAACTTTTTCCAGTGTCTGCCTGCAAGCTGAAAATCTTTGCCTGTGCAGGCTACCTCCACCGCCCCCCTAGGATACTTGATTGGGAGAGATATTTTCGATTAACTTTTTTCAATGCTAGTTAAGGATACTATAGGCCTAGTTATCACGTTTCATGTTGGATTCATTAAGTACAAAGACGTGTTTTTAATTGTGGTGCCTCTGTGCACACACAAGCTTGTTAGCTAGCTCAAACGTGTTAGCTAGCTAGCTCAAAGGACATTCAAAGTTCCTCCATAGAATCATGCATGTCATAACATGATGCCCATGCTTCAAGCCTCTCTCCCCACCGACACAATTTCAGTTGCATCTTGCACCATGGGCTACACTTATCTGTCCATCACGCATGTAAACAACTAGCTTGCCTGCCCTAGCCATACTGACTGATAAAGTCATTCAAATGAGCTAAAGGTAAAAAAAAAAAAAAGTTGATTTTACAGGTAAAAAAAAAGGAACAATATCAACCGGTAATTTTTGGGGGTTCGAACTGGTTCAGAAATGTATTTTGCTGGTCGGAACAGTGGAACGAAACAAAAAAAACGAAACGATTGGGAAATTATTTTGGTTACAACCCCTGATCCGGTTTACCTAAATTGCATTTTGAAAGCTTAACACTGTAATATCGTATTTTATAACCTAGCAAGTCATGTTGGCAATAGAACAAGCTTCCAAATGATTCCCACCTGACCCGAATGTGATTTATAATGGACTGTTTTTCGATTGCGTAATGAACAACAGTAATTGTGTGAAGGCGGGGATACAGGGTTGTGTTCCACTTTTTGGGGGGATTTTATGTTGCACCTACAATACATTATCCAGGAATATTGTTATCATGTTACTGAATGTATTCAGAGTATTTTCAGATGTTGTATCCAGTATTGTCAGGTGAACTGTTGTGTCCTCACCTTTGGTCTAATAATTTTGCATAGACATTTTAGACATTCAGCCAACAGTCTTCATCAGAGCGACTTAAGCCATGTTCACTTTGGCAGTTTGAAATGACTCAAATCCAATTTTTGGCACATCCGATTTGAATCTGTTCTTTTTCCTATAGTATGAACAGACAAATTCCACACATTCCAAGCCACCTTCGTAGGTGGTTTGAAATCAGATACAAATCTAATTCCTGGCCATGCAACTTGTCTTAACAGTCAAATCTGATTGATTTGCCCTCAAGTGGTTTTTGGACTGTTAATTGGGCATATCTTGTTGCTTAGTCACTTTAACCATATCAACATGCACATACTACCTCAATCAACCTGACTAACCGGTGTCTGTATGTAGCCTCGCTACTGTTATTTCTCACTGTTGTTTTATTTCTTTACTTACCCATTGTTCACCTAACACCTTTTTTGCACTGTTGGTTAGAGCCTGTAAGTAAGCATTTCACTGTAAGGTCTACACCTGCTTGTATTCGGCGCACGTGACAAATAAACTTTGATTTGATAGATACTCTGTTGACAGTTTGACAATAACATGTGGTAGCTAACTATCTTGTTAATAGTTTACAAACAAATTACCGAGGTAGTTGACTGCTGTGGCTAGCCCAAAAAATGACTTATTTTGAAAGTTGCGTCATCTTATCCTTGAGGTGTTAAAAGTGTTCTTACACTATGATTTTGAACATTCAAGGCAACTGGGAAATATCCATGGCAGGTATTGTTGTCACCTCAGCTTGCTACATAACTTCTGAGTGATAGGAAGCACGAGCACCACCAATCAGCCTACACCACTGTGCGAACACCCATCCTTACTATGACAACTAGCGTAGCCATGTCAGCAAATGACTGCTGTCTGAACACACCAATCCAATTTGGTCACTTGTAACTTGCTGTTTGGACAGTCAGTATTAGAAAACAAAACTGAGCATTAAAACCTGCAGTGTGAACAAGGCTTTACAGGAGCAATTAGGGTTAAGCTTGTTCATGGGCATATTTCAGTTACTGGCCCAATGCTCTAACCGCTAGGCTACCTACTGCCCATTTTCCAATACTGTTAAAACCGTTCCCTTTCAATTGTTACCATTGTTATGCATATGCTTTTCCTATTTTATCTGTAAAAAAACATTTCAATTGAACTCTATCCTTGTACAGTAGGCCAATTCCCCTGAGTATAAAAGGTTTAAAAGCATAGCATCTAAGGCATTTAGTCTAGTTCAGCATGGCCAGAAAGTGACTGAAAACAGCAAACTAATAGAATCTAATGAGAAGTAGCAGGCTTCACATCTCTATCAATTCCCAGTTCTGTGGGGTTTACTGTTGCATGATTTAGCTAGCCGTATTTCCTTTCGGACACCCATGCCCTCCCTCAGGCAGCTGACTGGGTACCGCAAAACATAGGCAGAGAAGGAGATGGGCCGTAGGGGTTTCCGATGACTCGAGGGACTGCCTAGTGACCTCTCACACTAGGCCTTAACGAGAACTGTCTGCCATTCAACTGCAGTTACTGGTACCTACACGCAGAAATAGTACATGCATGTGCATAGCTATATTGTACACACTCTCCTGGAGCAAGTATCTGAAATTAATCTGAGATGCCAGAGATGTACAGGGATTAGATTTGACCACCTTCAACCACTTATTACAATTGTATTTTTTGCTGTTACTGTAACTACTGCTACGGTTCATAAATGTAGGCTAAATACAGTACATGGGGGCTTTAGAGAGAGGCTTCACTTCTCTGTAATTACAATGCAGAATTTAACATGCCTCCAAATAAGTAGTCATTGTTTCTTGTTAAACCATAACCGTAGTCACCGCTAGGCAGACCAAGATGATGATTATAAGCAGGCGCTCTGGTTTTTCATCCACACCAAAAAGGTTCAGGGCCACAAAAAGAAAGTCATTTGCAAGTGTTCTGATTATATGGGTTGTATAATGCAAACAATTTACCTGATTACTCCCAATTGATTTGTTTTACTGTGGGGTGGTAAAGCCCCTGGCTCCACAACTGTATGCACAACAGCATTCATTTCCCGATGCATCACTCAGCCAGCTTAAGACAAAGCCAAAGCTCCCTGCCTGCCTCTAAACCGGAATGGTGTTCAGGGTTTTTCTCCGCAGCCAGGTCACTAAGCAAAGTATACCTGCTTACTGTGTTGGATAAACCCAATGGGATTTGTCGATATCACAAAACGAATTAAAGTAGACCTGCTCAGAGGGATCGAGGGATAGGAAGTGTGTCACTGGGCCTATAGCCTACTCTCATCAGCCACAGGTACTGAGCCTCCACGGATACAGAGGATTGGCTATGTGGTGTGTTAGTGATGTAGCCTGTAGGTGTGTTTAGGATGTGTGCTTGGCTGTTGAAGGCTAGTGAGTGACAGAGAATTCTGTGTCATGCGCCTTTTAACACAATTGTGAATCTCACAGAAATCTTTAAATCCCCTAAAATATCTGTCCCTGTGACATCTGCGTCGAGTGCCACTTGACCCCTAACCCCAGTTTTTTTGGTGTGTGTGCAGGGCTCAACATTAACGCGTGTCCTCTTCTCCGGGACAAGTATTAAAAAAATAGTAGGACAAGAAGAATATAGATTTAAGTTGTCTGAACGGACAAGATGAAATAAAAAAATAATAATTCACAATATCATACAAATACTCTGATCAGAATTTGATCAGAGACCAACATTGGAATAATATTCAAATCTATTTTTTGTTTAAATCAATAAAAAAGCCTACATGTCAAAGTGAAGGTGATATGCAAATTGGCTACAGCCTCATGTCCAAACTGATGCTGACATGAGGGAGGTGCCAGAAAAAGTAGCCAAACTTGGAGACTTTTAATTAGTTACATAAATATAGGCTAAAAGTCATTTGACAAATATAATGAAGGATCATTAACGTCTAAAGGCTTGATTCTGTCAACACACTCGAGGCACGTTCAGAACAAACGGTCACAACATCGGAGAGTGAAGGACAGTGCCTTGCATATCACCCACCTTGAATCTGAGTGGAGGCGGTCAGCATTTTGAAACGACTTAACCACAAACCTAATGGTTTAAAACCTGGACGTTTTATGTCTTACCTTGCTTCAAAGTAGCCTTGCCAAAATCCGACTTCAGAAATGTTGAGGGAATTATTTTATAAAAACACCTAATGCTATTGAAACTAGCATTTTTTCAAATCAACTTTACTTTACTTTCAAACCAACAGCCAAAGGCACAATCCTAGTCATGATTAACTCATGCCGGTTGATGCATCTCCCCTCTAACAGATATTTTAATCTGTCATATAAAACACACGTGCAATTATTTGGTTGTAATTGTAATGTTGCAATATTTTATAGGCTACCAAGGGTGGCCAACCATCCTCCAGGACAGGCTTGAATATGCAAAGAAGCCAATGGGCAGAATGTTGCCTACATTTTTGTCTGATTCTCTATGGTAAAGAAGATGGTAATGCATTTTATTTTGTAAAGTGGTTCCTTGCATCATATAATGAAGTTAAAAAAAATGGGGGGAGGGGGTGACTTGAACTTTTGGAAAAGTACAAATAAAATATATACATAGAAAAACTGTCCTACTTGGACTGTGGCTAAAAAAGTGAATGTCAAGCCCTGGTGTGTGTGTGTGCGTGTGTGTGCGAGAGAGAGAGAGACTCACCTGGCTGTTGATATCAGCGCTGTTCTGCAGTAACACAGACACCAGGTATTTGTGTCCTCTGTCACAGGCCCAGTGGAGCAAATTCCTGCCCTGAAACACATAAAAGGTGTGCCTCATTACTCCTGCATAAACAGATTCTACCATCTACCATACATGATCAGGAACTTCAAGGTACAACAGGTATTGTTTCCCATCACTACAGTAGCAGCTAATGAGTTGGAGTCAAGATACTGAATCAAATATGGGAATCTTTTTTTTAGGTAAAATTCTCAAAGTAAATGTCAGTACTTGTTTACACACCGAAACACTATCTATTGTAAATCAGATCTCGTGATCAACAATACTTTTTCCCACGAGGTAAACAAAAATCTGGCGCTACCGGTAGGTACTTAGTAAGGTTGCCTAGTCTAGTGAGTGGACTACAGCTGTTATGGATAGTGACAGTGTGTGTGCGGCTGACCACACACATATGCAAATGCAGTGAGGGGACCTGCTGGAGCGTTCAGTAACATGGATGGAGGCCCCAACCTCTCTTCACCTCTAATAGAACCATCTATTCTCTTCTGTTATGCACAAGTTAACTTCCCAATAGACTTCTCCCCTTCAGAAACAATTAATTATGCAGTACAATTTATAACTCAAGAGCCTTCAGATCCCAACTATATAACGAGGTGGTGACAGGATGAGCTTTGCCCCGTCTCCTTGCCAACAGGAGGGGTGTGTATGTGTGTAAAGGGTTGGGTCAGGGCTCATCCAGGAGCTCAGGGACAAATTTCAGAGGGCCGGCATAGTCCTTAAGAATTGATAGATGGGATGCTGCGGACAAAACGAGAGCACCCCTTTGATCAGTCATCACACCCTGTCCCCCCCCCCCCTCCTCTCCTTAGCTCCAATCACCTCATTCTGATACAACCGCCACATTTTTCAAGTTGGCCAATTAGATCAAGCAAACTCCCTAAGTCCTATTCTATTGCTCAAATTCTATTGATCACCACGGCTGCGTGTTAAAATAGATATTTATGAGAGAGGCCGCAGCCTGAATACTGCTGTACTTTCTCTCGGGTTTTGATGTGGCCCTTTGATCGTTTGTCACATTTCCATCACTACGTCGTCTCTGCCCTTTTCTTCTAATACGTGAATTCCACTCTGGAACGTTCTGTATATACTCTCAAGAGAACTATGTTTTGTGAACTAGTGAAGTTCACTATAACCTCTCTACTGAATTGGTCTTCTCAGACTAAGACAGTGCACTCATAAATACACCATTGGGATGTCTGGTTGGATAAAAAACAACATTTTCACGAGGAAAGATAATACTTTGAAATAACCATTCGTCGTAAGGAGGAACATAACTTCACAGTAGCCCTCTCGTTTGTCTGAGAGAACAACAAAAGAAGGAAACGCCACTGGAAATCATCCATCAGGAAGCAGCGCTGGCGGCACTTTCTGTCATAGAAGGTTAAGCTACCTCCCTGTCAGAGTGTTGTGGGGGATTAGCCAATGACAGGCTCTTTGACTCGCACCCACGGTAACACACAACAGACGCGTCTGAAAGGGGCTGAAAGGGCGCTCTCCTCAGCCGCTGCCTGCTCCTCAGTCTCAGTGGGAGGGGACCTGTCAGCTCAATTGGCTCTAATTGAATGGGGTGGGACTTTGTTCCAGAAAGGGATAGAGAGAGAGAGAGAAAAGAGGAGTTCCTTGGGTGGTATTACAACATGAAATCCCTCCCTCCATTGTTGGGGTACATGGTGGTTAGTGGTGGTTGTGTGGTCTCTCAGTGGCATGTGGGGACCTGTGTGAACACTTCACCCATAGAGCGTCTACTGGGGCAGACGCTCGTACACTATACAACTGCACAGCAGGAATAGGCAAATACACAAAATCTCATGATTATTCAGAGAGTGAAGGAGACAACTTCATGAGGGCTGAGGGGGATTCAATTGGTGAACTCTGACTAGACTGTATTCATACTCTCCAGTATATTAGTCACAGTATTGTCTAGAATCAGTGCCCTGTCTTCAGCTCTGGGTAGTGTAAAAGAGATAGGGTATAGTGTCTGAGTGCAGTATAACAGCCCTCTCCAAACAGACCTCCCAACTGACTAAGAATAGTGGGAAGCAGCCAGAGTACTGTAAAACACCAGTCGGTTCCTGTGTGTGTGAAATGAACACACACATACACACCCATAAAACAACGTTTGTCAAGCTTCTGCATGGGCCATGACTCACAGCATGTGTGATTGATCCCATGCTCATGGTTGGTGTGTGTGGATGATGTATACCTGCAGTGTGGCCCCCAGGCCTCCGTCTCCCCAGCAGTAATGAGGCAGCCTCAGTGAGTCATAAAGACTGAGGCGGGCGGCTGGACACCCTGATCTATTCTCCCCCATCATTAGGATTATTTCCCCATTCGCCCCACGCCTGCACTGTACATTACAGCTAATGCCTTTGGCCTCTGAAGGGGAGTCAAGGAACCAGCCACCCCAGGGGTCAGAGGCCACCACCCAGCTCATATCACCCTGAATTAAAGTGCCAATATCCCCAACTGGTGAAAACATCAAACAGAACATTCTGCTGAAGAACAGTCTGAGTCACTAATACTGAGGGCTTTGGTTATCAGTGGAAACAAGAGTAATTTATACAGTCTCTAGATTACTAGCGGGACATTCAATTGTAGGCACATTCCAATTAGTGGGATAGTCACCACTGCAAGTAGCGAACACAGGCTCCTTGGTAGATCAAAACCTGAATGATTTAAATAGCTAAATATGAATCTATACTTCAAAGAACAGTCAGTCAGTGGCTGTTACTGCTGACTCCAGAATGTAGTTTACCCTTTCAAACTGACAAATCAAATGTATTTATATAACCCTTCGTACATCAGCTGATGTAAGTGAGCTATACCTCCATTTCACTCATCCACACTCACCAAATCCTCCAAAAACATCTGCAAAGAGAGAATATGGTGGGATATGTTCATCTATTTAAATCAGACACGGCTGTCTGTCTCTCCATGAATGGATACCAGAGACATTCCCTTCCTATCTCTCTCAGCTGGTGGCCTATCTGAGATGGACCCATAGAGATGGATAGAGGACTCTAGTGCCAATAAGCTAGTTTTAGCATGGGCAGCTATTTTGAAGTAGTCAACTGGGTGGGACTTCCTATGGGTGAAGGAAGGATCACATGATTCCATCTGGGTCATCAGGAGAGATCAGCCAATTCATTGAGAGGAGAGGAAACATTCCATAACCGCAGGTGACAGTCAATCGCCAACCTTGACTTTATACCTGTTCAAACAACACACTCCAGGTGGCAGTGTGCACCCTTTCAGTTTGTTAACCAACTCATAGAAGTAGTAGAAGAAAATGTACTACTTCAAAATGGAGATGGCCTCAATGGCGCTGCCCGTGCACTCACAGACAACATTTATCTAAGTCTATGGATGGACCACATCAGGGGCTGTGGATGGAACTTCACTACTGCCCTCTGCTGGTCAGACCGGAGACCTGCAGTCCACTGGTCAACAACGCTGGAGTGACCACACACAGACCTCCACCTGGCTACTCATACACCAACTGGATCCTTATTTGAAGAATTGCTGTGATGAGAGGGACTAAGCCATTTGCCCTCTGTGTTAAACAAATAAAGCAGATGAATAGATTTGAGGTCAAAGTGAAAAACATCTAATGATCTTAACGCCTTAAGCTTCTCCCTTAGATCGGAGATATATTAGAGTGAAGAGTTCCCATGGACTAATAGTCAATTTGAGGCCAAACACAATGGAGTTACGGGGGAATATTGTACCATATTGCAAATGAGCTGGTTTTACCGTTGGAATTAATAACATGTATTGTTTAACAAGAGGGCTCTTTGAAGATAGGATGCCACTTACCTCCTCATCTTTTGCGTTGACATCCACTTCCTTGGAACTGATAGCTGTGGTAATGTGTTCTATGTTGTTCTCTCTGCAGTAGTCAAAGATGTTCTTGTCTTCTTCCCTGTGAGGGGATAGGAAGAGAGGAAGCATCAGTCAATGTACCAGTGCATGGAAGTGAAGGAACTGTCTGGCATCAGATGAGAAGAGACATCTGTTCATCTGGGAATTCTCCATCTCAGCAAAAACAATCAACACCAATAACAACACCACCATACACAACTCATACAAATCTAGATTGGAATAGAATGAGATTAATTCATAATCATAGTGAAATTAAAATGTATTTCTCTGTCATTAACAAATCTTGATATGAATACACATCCCACTATATTCTATAAGTGTGGATGAGGTTAACACCACTGGAAATAGTACCCCCCCCCCCCCCCCCACACACACACACACCACGCACGCTATGACAGGGTGGGTGGGATAAACATAACATTCCCTCCTACTCATCCCTGGTGAGTCATCCCTGGGGAAGCAGCACGGTACGCCACACTAGCTCTAATTATTCCCCCCCTTAATCACCTCCTGGCATTAGGGCCACGCCAGGCAGGGCTGTTGGGGTGGGGGGCGCACAGGGACAGAGGGGAAGGGGCTATATCTCATTTAGAACTTTACGCCTTCCCTCTCTTACCCAGGGCTCCTGATTAATTGCATTTAGTGGGACATTGTCTGACAGAGAGCAACCCAGTCCCAGCCCCAGCGGAGGACAGGACAGGCTGGCAGGGCCCCTCACCACCAAGTTGTAGAGGATAGCGTTACAGTATTCGTTAACAGCGGTTAGCGGGGCTAAGAGCTACCTAACTGGAGGGGAATTGAGAAATGATTAGGATACAGTGCAGCAGTGGTTCTGCTTAGTGTTCGGCAGGATCTGAATAAGAGGTACCCTCTGTTAGGATCTACGTATCCGCAAAGAATTAGAGGATACGCAGATCCTAACAGAGGGTGTCAGAACCTCAAAATGGAGCCTAAAATAGCAACAGTGTTAAACAGAGCACTGTAGAGCCCTCTCTCCCTTTGTTCCTGATGCCTCAATCACAAGTTGATTTATAAACAGCTCATTCCGGTTGAACAGAATAAGGTTACATGTGAGGGCACATTCATTTACATGCTCATGAGAATCATGTTTATTCATAAGTGGGGGGCTGGCCCCTCCCACTCCTCTGGTGATCGCCACGCTGACCCCGAGTGTCCCTGCCACGTGGGCACCATCCGTCTCCCAAGGCAACTAATCAATGGCGGAGCTCATCAGTCAGGCTGGGCTGGCCGGCAAGGGTTTAGCCTCATGGCGGCCGGCCGCCTGACAGCACGCACGCGATTAATGGTGCCCTGATAAATGACCCGCCGCATGGCATGCTGGGAAGGTCACAGGCTACTCTGTCATCCCCACAGCCTGGTTAACCACAGTTGACTACCAGCCAGGGGGAGGGAGGGAGGGGGTAGGAGAGAGAGAGAGAGAGACCCTGATGTGTGCGAGTGGCCTAAGTGTATGGTAGTGTACGTGCAACTGTGATATAATTTGCATGTTGTTACTACTGTGTAACTAATCAGTCACTGTAAAATGTGGATTTGGTGTCATGACCCATGAACACCACCCTGCATCCAGAACACCACCCTGCAAGAGTAAAACCCACATCACCCGCATACCTAGCCCAGCTTACCGACACACACACACCAGCCTCATAAAACACACAGTTCTTCTACGCAACCCAGTCCAGCATACTGACAGATATCCCCCTCATCCATCAGCCTGCATGCCAGCCCTTCAGTAGAACACTCATCTCCCAACACAGCCAGGCGGCTACTGATGACTTCAACAGCTCCACCATCAATCACACACATTCTTATAGGGAGGTCACCCGCACACACTACAACAAAGAGCTATGAGTGGCAATGAGAGAACACACACTTGCTGTGACTTTCCAGCCAAGTGGTCTAGAATGTCAGCTAACCATAAGTCTGATGTTCATCAGAGCCTTTTACACAAGTGTAGCTCACACAAATCTATTCCATCACAAACAGCAGATTTCACCATCTGAGGGATATCGCCAATCAATCCTGCTTTTATCAATACACATTCCACACATAGCTACCCGATCCGGAGCAGAAAATGAGCAAAGAGGATGCAATTAACTCAGTAACAAGCCCTTGCTTGAGGAGGCAGACTATTTAATATGGAGTGGGTCTTCCTGTACTGAGGGGGGAAAATTGGATATTCAGCGAACCATTGAGTGTAACAGTTTGGAGCGGGACACGCCCGAGGTAGACCTCGCCGAAGGGGAATGTTAATGACTTCCTGTCCCCACGGGGCATCCCCATTGGCTATCACCAAGAGGGTAGTCGCCAGGGGAGTCCGTGCCACGTGGCAGCATTCTATACCCAATGCTCCCTCATTTCAACACGCTATCGAAAAAGTAATTAAAGGCAGGCATTTTCAGGCCACCTCTCCTCAGCGCATGCATACTAATGAGGATCATTTAGGGGAAAACCTACTGGATTCAGCTGTCATTTTCATTTCCAAAAGAGCCTTTTTTCCCAGAAACGAAGTGGTGTGTATGCTTGATCAAGCTTCTGAGGGTTCCCATAAGGCGAGTGAATATAATTAACATAAAATCAGGACTGTCTCATGTTCCCAAAACAGTTTACAGCAGCGTTTCACAAACTCGGTCCTCGGGACCTCAGGGGGTGCACGTTTTGGTTTTTGCCCTAACACTACACAGCTGATTCAAATGACCAAAGCTTGCAAATGAGTTAATTTGGATCAACTGTGTAGTACTGGGACAAAAACCAGAGGACCGAGTTCAGGAAAACCTGGTTTACAATCTGCAGAAGAACTTCTAACACTCAGAGCTCAGTGCAGAGGAAGCTTGTCTCTGATATAGGACAGACAGAAACTGTGACGTACCTGATCATCTCTTCTTGGTAGAGGGAACTGACTGTTGGACCTCCAAATCCTGTCCTACGCTCTCTTCTCTCCTGGAACAAGAAGCAAAACATTAAAATCCTGACATTCATTCAAAAGCATAATTATGGTTCCATAACACTCCCCTCACTTCTTGTAATAACAGTGTGTTTGTAGTGGTGTGTGCCACACTACTGTGATCTAAGGACAGGTCAGTATTCCCCTGACTAGTTATCCAGTGAACACTGTTCTCCCCACCTAAAACAAGCCAACTGTGCCATACAATGAAAAACAAGAGCCACTGGGAGAATGAGTGTCCTTATTCACAGACAACAATAGGTTCACCTCGTCACGATTCTCTCACACGTTGTTTAGAGGCGACTCCAAAACATGGGTAAAAAACCACACGCATAAAGTCTTTTGAGGAGTATATTTTAACTGTTCAAAATTATTTCAGCAATTTTATTTGTTTTGCATTTTCTGAACCGCTAATACATGCTGTCATGGCAAACATGGATACAACCGTTTTTTTAGGTCCTCAGTCTAGCCCATGTTCTATAATCTCTTTCACAATGACTCACACAAGACAACAAACAAATTCGATTTCATTTCCGAGGGGATCGTGGGCAGAAAACAAAAAAAAATAACGGCACATGCACTTTTCCAAGTGCAATTCCCTTCTAAACTCAGAATATTCGCTAATGCACTCCCTTTTCTAATGTAAAGATAGTGCAACCAACAATACAAATAGGAGAGAGGTCAAGAACTGACTATTGTTTCTGCTGCCTTTATCCCCATCCAGCCTCTCCTAAATCTGTTTGTCTGGACCCTGGTAAGAATAGACTCCCTGTGCTTTGTTAACACTAATACAATCACATCCTTTTCAGAGGGGCATTTGTGCATTTGCCTTCCCCTGGCATTGTGCCAAGCTAGGGGCCATGTCAGCATGTATTGGCCCCGATGGCAGCGCCAGAGAAAGGGATGTGTCAGGCTGGTCTGCAGGCCACTGATGCCTGCTGACACTCATATTGTGGAGGGGACAGAAGGGAAAGGAGAGAGGCGGGTGGAAGGCACTAACTCAAACAGGACCGGTGACAGGCTTTTATGTCACACCGCTAAACATCACTCTAAATCTCTCCTTTTGGGGATGGAGGTTAGCGAAGGGGAAATTTCTTTGTGCTGAATTTTCATTCGAGAAGAAAAGTGCATTTGGGTTTGTCTGATGTTGGTACTTTCCTCAGCAATGTTGAATAGAGGTCAGAATAGAACAAACATACATACATACATTCTCCCTGCATCCATTTTATCAAACCATACCCATGCTGGAAAGGACACAATGAGGGACTGGTCTATTGGTAGTACTGTATCCAAAAATGTTGTGTTTCATTCAGCCTCTTTGCAGCCCCCCTCCCCATCGTTTCACTCCAGGCAGGGTGTCTTTGTCAGATGTGACAGTGTGCTTGGTCCCAGTTGGCAGGCCTGTTACTGTAATGGGGTAGAACTTAGTGAGTGAATGATTCCATTGCCCTACTCCCTGAGAAAACAGGCCCATGTCTGCATAACAACACTAGCCTTCTGATGCAGGCAGGCAGGCACACCAGATAAACAATTTGAGCACAGTAAACACTTTTTATTTAGGCTAGATCAAAAACCCTCTCACAAATAATGTAAAAAAAAGTCCTTATTGGAGTTGGTTTGAGTGTAATCTGTAAACATTAAAGAGATGATGGCATGCAAAACTAAAACAGTCTCAGGTAATGTTACACCTGCTGTCTCAGCCACTGCCTGTCACCAATGGTGTACCCAAGGCTCGATCCTAGGTCCCACGCACTTCTCGATTTACATCAACAACATATCTCAGGCAGTAGGAAGCTCTCTCATCCATTTATATGAAGATGATACAGTCTTATACTTAGCTGGCCCCTCCCCGGATTTTGTGTTAAATACTCTACAACAAAGCTTTCTTAGTGTCCAACAAGCTTTCTCTGCTTGTAACCTTGTTCTGAACACCACCAAAACAAAGGTCATGTGGTTTGGTAAGAAGCATGCCCCTCTCCCCACAGGTGTGATTACTACCTCTGAGGGTTTAGAGCTTGAGGTAGTCACCACATACAAGTACTTGAGAGTATGGCTAGATGGTACTGTCCTTCTCTCAGCACATATCAAAGATACAGTCTAAAGTTAAATCTAGACTTGGTTTCCTCTATCGTAATCGCTCCTCTTTCACCCCAGCTGCCAAACTAACCCTGATTCAGATGACCATCCTACCCATGCTAGATTATTGAGACGTAATTTATAGCTCGGCGGGTAAGGGTGCTCTCGTCCGGCTAGACGTCCTTTATCATTCGGCCATCAGATTAGCCACCAATGCTCCTTATAGGACAGATCACTGCACTCTATACTCCTCTGTAAACTGGGCATCTCCGTATACCCTTTGCAAGACCCACTGGTTGTTGCTTATTTATAAAACCCTCTTAGGCCTCACTCCCCCCTATCTGAGATAGCTACTGCAGCCCTCATCCTCCACATACAACACCCATTCTGCCAGTCACATTCTGTTAAAGGTCACCAAAGCACACACATCTCTGGGTCGCTCCTCTTTTCAGTTTGCTGCAGCTAGCGACTGGAACAAGATGCAACAAACACTCAAACTGGACAATTTATCTCAATCTCTTCATTCAAAGACTCAATAATGGACACTTACTGACAGTTGTGGCTGCTTTACGTGATGTATTGTTGTCTTTACCTTCTTTCCCTTTGTGCTGTCATCTGTGCCCAATTATGTTTGTACCATGTTTTGTGCTGCTACCATGTTGTGCTGCTGCCATGTTGTGTTGCTACCATGCTGTGTTGTCATGTGTTGCTGCCATGCTATGTTGTTGTCTTAGGTCTCTCTTTATGTAGTGTTGTCTCTTGTCGTCATGGGTGATTGTCCTATATTTTTTTATTTAATTTATTTTTAATCCCAGTCCCGATCCCCGCAGGAGTCCTTTTGCCTTTTGGTAGGCCGTCATTGTAAATAAGAATTTGTTCTTAACTGACTTGTCTAGTTAAATAAAGGTTAAATAAATAAATGTTAGACAAACGCTTAGTATTTCTGCCAAGTTACATAGTCAGTCAGTGTCCCCTGCTGGTCAATGCGCCATACTGCATTCTTAGGTGCAGGTGGAGCTGTCAAAGTTAGTTATCTTTTTGTTTTAGAATGGTTCAAACGTGAGAAAGACATTTGTTTCAGTTCTCACATTGCAGAGTTTCCTGTGTGTGGAGATTGTATTATGTACATTTGTGAGATCAAATGTAGTGTCGTGTTGGATTTGTGAGGGCTTTTTACCTTCTGACTGCTGTCTGGGTCTAGTGAAGTTACACACGAAACGTACTCCTGCATGGCCTGTTCTGCACTCATGTCCTCAAGCTGCTTCCATGCTGTCCTGGAGCAAAACATAACAAAAACATTCAGCAGATAGTTTATCTCCCTCCCAAAAGCATTAGAGAGAACAGGACCATACAGTAGGTGAGTTTCAGTTTGGAACAAGACAAAAATGTAATGTAAATTGAAATCTCAAAACAGGACCACTCACCACTTACTCCAGGGCATAGTCTGATTCACCTATTCACCTAAATTTATGCCAGAAATTGAATAAACACATAATATCAGCATAACGATTAACAAATTCCAAACATACCATTTTCTTTGACCTTCAAAATCGAAAAACCCAGGCTTTGCTGTATTGCACTTTCCAACCTTGACCTGTGAAAATATGAAATACAGGTGACTCAGGAATGGATTAAATAGCCTAACCATCTGTTTTGACAGCTCTCAGCAGAATCATCACTATCAATTCAATGGCAAACAACAGATTGAAATCGATTCTACACCTGTTTGCAATTTGTGTACATACCTGTGGTAAAACTCCCATCCCACCACAAGTCAACAAAATAGCGTAACAATGATATTATTATGGATGCAAGGGCATGATGAACAACATTTGGTGGCACCAATAGCTAGAACATAACAGACGTGAATGTAGACTGAATATTTATGCCATTTGCTAGCTACACTGACCAAAAGTATGCAGACACCTGTTTGTTATACATCTCATTCCAAAATCATGGGCATTAATATGGAGTTGGTCCCCCCTTTGCTGCTATAACAGCCTCCAATCTTCGGGGAAGGCTTTCCACTCGATGTTTGAACATTGCTGCAGGGACTTGCTTCCATTCAGACACAAGAGCATTAGTGAGGTCGGGCATTGATGTTGGGTGATTAGGCCCGGCTCGGAGTTGGTGTTCCAATTCATCCTAAAGGTGTTCGATGGGGTTGAGGTCAGGGCTCTGTGCAGGCCAGTCAAGTTCTTCCACAACGATCTCAACAAACCACTTCTGTATGGACCTCGCTTTGTGCACGGGGGCATTGTCATGCTGAAACAGGAAAGAGCCTTCCCCAAACTGCTCCAAGCACAGAATCATCTAGAATATAATTGTATGCTGTAGCGTTAACATTTCCCTTCACTGGAACTAAGGGGCCTAGCCCGAACCATGAAAATCAGCCCCAGACCATTATTCCTCCTCCACATAACTTTAGTTGGCACTATGCATTGAGGCAGGTAGCGCTCTCCCGGTAACCGCCAAACCCTGATTCGTCCATCGGACTGCCAGATGGCGAAGTGTGATTCATCACTCCAGAGAATGCGTTTCCGCTGCTCCAGTCCAATGGTGGCGTGCTTTACCACTCCAGCTAACGCTTGACACTGTGCATGGTGATCTTTGGCTTGTGTGCGGCTGCTCGGCCATGGAAACCTATTTCATGAAGCTCCCCACTAACAGTTCTTGTGCTGACATTGCTTCCAGAAAAAGTTTGGAAATCGGTAGTGAGTGTTGCAACTGAGGACAGACCATTTTTATGCGCTACGCACTTCAAGCCTCCGAGCTCCCATTCGGTGAGCTTGAGTGGAATACCACTTCGCGGCTGAGCCGTTATTGCTCCTAGACGTTTCCACTTCACAATAACAACACTTACAGTTGACCGTGGCAGCTCTAGCAGGGCAGACAATTTACGAACTGACTTGTTGGAATGGTGGCATCCTATGACGGTGCCACGTTGAAAGTCACTGAGCTCTTCAGTAAGGCCATTCTACGGCCAATGTTTGTCTATAGAGATTGCATGGCTGTGTGATCGATTTTATATAAAATGTCAGCAAAGGTTGGGGTTGAAATAGCCAAATCCAATCATTTGAAGGGGTCTCCACATACAGTATATATACAAAAGTATCTAAATAACAAATGGGACCATTGGGATGTGCTGCTATCTGATAGTCACCTGTTTATACCTAGCATACAGGTACAACAGTTGTTCCCTGCTGGCCGTCTGAAGTAGATCTCGAAGACGGTCTGCTGCTGCCTCAAATTCGTGTTCCAATTCCTCCCCTTCCAGTCGATGACCAGGGTCACCTGCACCACAGTCGAATTTCCCTAATCCTAGATCTGAATCGGAGTCCGATCCTCCGCCGAGAGGATCTCCTGTATCAGGCCGAGCTGGGTCGGTACCTGAGCCTGTGGCAGAATCAGGGGAAGACGATGGCGAGCGTGAAGCCATTGTTGAAAATAAAGACGGTTAAAAAAAATATGTGACAACCTTATATTGTCGCTTTCAGTAGTTTATACAGGCTATGATTTAATCCGTTATCGCTGAGACGGACTTCTTTGCACTTTGCACGAATCCGTCTGTGGTACACCCCCCTAAAAGCCTCGGGTAGAACTTAGACTAGGAACAAAGATTTTGACGTAAAATCAGTACAGAAATCCATGCTTCTAGTGGTACAGACAGGTACTGTCTATGACAATTACAGAGTACTGTAAAAAAAAAAAAAAAATCACAAAAATAACCGTGGTGTACTATAGATGTGGATACTATTTTAGTATCATAAAATCCCCTTATAAAGGCCTGTACCAAGCCGGAAAGCATTGGCGTTCCTTAGTCCTTTATCTTCTGTTGTTATATATGTTCTACCGAAATGCCAATATAGCAAAAGTACATTGGTTGGAAAAGTCAGTCATATGATACATTTTTGTAAAATCTATTTAATTTATTTTTCGTTTAGCCTATAATGCGCACCATCATTTGTTTTTCTGCCCCAAAACTGTAGCATCATATGTCGAGAAAGTGACCACGAACGGCGCCAGGCTACACAATATAAATTATTCTAGCCTACTTGTTGCTCTGACAAAAGTAGCTTTATTATCATTATCTGGTTAAATGAAACAGAAAAGACTGAATCAAAAATAACAAAACTGCAATTTCAAACTATGTAACAGTAGCCTGCCAGATTAGCAAATGTTGTCCAGCAGGTGGTAGTATTTACAATATGTTGATCTGTATTGCAGGTGGCAACAATAGACCGCACGCACCAACACCGGTGTTGTGCCGAACCCCCCCCCCCCCCCCCCCCCCCCCCCCTTCTAACGTCCTTAATTTTGTGGCTAGAGTCAAATACTTCATGTGGCACACATCAGAGTTAAATACTTGATATACTTCACTAGGCAGGCGAAATTAATAATTAATGTATGTGTGTTATATTAAACATAGAGGAGGGAGTAAAATGTTGGCAAACAATAAACATTTCAGAACAACTATGGCTGAATTATTATCCTTACACTTTCAAAAATACAAGTCGAATAAGACATGGGAGAGATGACACATTTTGGCAAAGATATTTGATATTTATTTATAGACTAATAAAAATCAGTAGCGGATTTAGGTACGGGCGACATGGGCGACATGGGCATCTTGCCAGGGGCGGCACCGGGCGCTGAGGGGGGGGGGGGGGGGGGGGGGGGGGGGGGTTGCCATACAAGCTAGAGCCGCCACATACACTTGAAACAAATAGCCAAACCGAAAACTGCAGACAAATATGCTTTCTGCTACTAAGATAAGTGAAATGTAGGCTAAACTGACGAAGGAGTGAAGAGCAGATATCTCAACTTGCAAGCAAGTCGAAGCAATGAAGAATGCGGGGGGGGGGGGGGGGGATTCTGGCAGGGGGCGATTTTCGGCACAACACCGGTCTCAATTTGTAATCAGCATGATGGAATGGAACTCCAAGAGTGTGGAAAGCTGTCATCAAGGCAAAGAGTGGCTACTTTAAAGTCTATAATATATGTTGATTTTTTTAATAACACTTTTTGGGCTACTACATGATTCCATTTGGGTTATTTCATAGTTTTAATGTCTTCACTATTATTCTACAATGCATAAAATATAAAAAATAAAGAAAAACCCTTGAATGAGTAGGTGTGTCCAAACTTTTGACTGGTACTGTATACATATTTTTTCTCTCATTATACGATAGGCTATGGAATTTGATTACATACATTTGAGTAGCCAATTCATGTGATTATCTGGCCTTTTAAAAGTTAGGGAGCATATTTCCAGAAAGTCTTCAACAGATGATATCACACCTCCAATGCACGCAGAACATAGGCTGTAGCCTACATGTGGATAGCTTTTTCTACAAATAATCTACCAATAACTTTCTATATTTTAATAGCCTAGTAAAGACAAAGGAAGCGCAGTACAGTACAGTCGTCAAACCATCTTCAGATAGGATACACACCGCGCCCGCTGTCACTGCGGAGTGACGCAACCACGTTGTTGGCTGAATGCGATGGCGGACTGCTATGTCCCCAGACCTTACCAGAGATCGAAGGGAGAAAGTCATTGAATTTGCACCGGAACCGTTATATCGTAATCAAACCACCTGTTATAGGGCGGGAGGATTCTGTTCCGCCATCCCTCTTAAGAATAGTATGGGACATAGTTAATTTGGAGTACGTTATTTTGGACAGGACAGAGTGCGCTAGTGCAGGCTGCCGCATGCGAGCCAGCAAGTTGACAGATATAACAAAACTCGAGTAAACAGGGGACAGTCCTAAAAGGAATTACGGAGGTTAAAGATATAGCTGCTACGACAAAATGAAATTCGCGGAGCACCTTTCGTCTCATATTACTCCGGAATGGAGGAAACAGTACCTTCAATATGAGGTAATTTCACACGATTGTGTTTAGAAGTAATGCTTTCTGATTTAAAGTGAGAAAAGTCCCTCGAATCCATCGTTTAATGAATACCTACTGAATTAATAGCATAATATGGTATTGTCATTAGTCTTGGTATATTTTATTAATCTTGATTTGTGTTTTTGTTACAGCTGTCACTAACTTTTAGCCTACTTCTTGAATTGTGTAACAAAATATTACTTGGATAGGCTACTAGATAAGGATAGTCTACAGTTTATGGTTGGCTATTGCGTAAGCTCTAACTTTCCTTTTGATAAACCGTGCTGTCTTAGTCATTTTTTGTTTGTTTTTAATTTAGTGTTGTTTTGTCATTTTAGGTCATGATTTTATGCATCCTAGTTATCTTTGTGCAACCATTCCTGAAGCTGTCACTTTAATTGTAGAAGCCTTTTGTTCATAGATAACATACTTGCTATTCATAGACCCTAAGCATTTATTCATTTTGTTAATTGTTATTTTATTTAGGTTAGTGATGATATTTACGGGATACATTATTATCTTTCTCTATATTTGTTGATGTTGACATATATCTGTCATCTGCTCAGGTCGCCATCGCGTGCGCTACATCCTACATTACATTGGAACGCTGAACAATTAGGATAGTATTTATGTGGCTTAGTCCGTTATTGTTTTTCAGTGTTGGAAACCAGACCTAAAATATTTTTTAGAATGAGAAATGTCACTTTTTTAAATATTATTTTAAAACATATCCATATATATATATATATATATATATATATATATATATATATATATATATATATATATATACATGATTATGCATAGGATATTCTCTGTTAATAGATAAAATCACAATACAATGTTTTCATTATAATTCATAAAATGTTACTGTCCTGAAACATTTTGCCTTGTGACAACAACAAATTTGATTGAATAACGCTATTCTGTAAGTTATTTAGTTAATTTCAATTTTTGTAAATTTGATATTATGCCTTGCTTTGTTTGACGAGCATTAATTGAACGGACCAAAATCACAAAGTTTAAAACTGGTCATGTTTGGTTGTATCTATGGTTTGGAGAGATCAGAGTAAGGGTTCATCAAGGGCAAGGTCTTTGTTGGGATATGTAGGAGCATTTTCAGGGTCACACCCCACATCTTCTTGGTTCACATTAAGAGTCTGAGTGAGGACGGGCTCTGACAAGGCTTGCCCCATTCCATTTTGTTCTATGAATTATAGACAAAGATACTGATGTGAGCCTCTGGAAGAGTCTGAGTCTGCATTCCAGTATCAAACCTGCATGCCTTACTATGTGGCCACATACCATACTATAAAAAAATATATGTTTATATACATCTTATAAATACCTTTATTGATCTACCTAACTCGTTAAGTAGGTATAGGAAGCTCTATGCGTTCACTTGGATGTGGTGACGGTTAAACACATATGGCCATATTAGTCTTTGTCTATACTTGCAGCCTGACGCGTGTAGTACGGGGACCAATACATGGCCATATCAGCCATTTTACACCTCAGTCAGCTCTGAGATGGATGACCTGAGATGGATGATGGATTCTCTGGCATAGATTGGCATACCATCCATTTCTATGCCATCTATAAATAATCAGTATTACTAACTAAATCACTTTGCTTAGTGAAGTAGTGGTTGATGAGTGGACTTCGTCCTTTTTCTCTGAGTGTGAGGGATGTATTGTTTGGTCTTGCATTAATTAGGCTTGCGCGCTGGATTGATGGGGAACTGGTCAGAAATATTCGGAAATATAGCACTTTACATTAGGTTAAGAGCCTCTGAATCTTAATTTTATCCCCTGGAAATATTAAGGGAATAAGGTTATGGGCAATTTGAGGGTAATGGAATTGCGCTGAGACTTAGATTTTTCACTTCATGTAGGCAAAAAAAAACAAAAAAAAAACATATGTACAAGGACTATTTTTAACAATTTACACGGAACATTTTACAAAAACACATTCACTGGAAGAACTGTGCAGATGCAAAGTTTGGTAACAGAATTTCGGTAAAATCTCCCTCCGTTTTTATATGTGACCACGTTTAAAAAAACAACAACCAAAAATGGACGTCTGTGGACGTTGAAATCAAGGCCAGGGTGGACTGACCAAATGTCAACTACTTTTCAACGTCCATGGACGTCCGGTGTCGGTGCTCAGGGGCTGAGGATGCTGGTTACAGTAAATGACAAGAGAGGGGGCTCATGGGTAGGGTTCAGTAAGAGTCGGGACAGGTGACATTAACTAGAGAGAAAAGACAGAAAAGCAGAGTGAGAGAGGGATAGAGAGAGAGGGAGAGGGAGGGGTTGTCCAGACTGTTTTCACACTTGCTTTGACCACCAGACGACAGAAAGAGAAAGAAAATGGTAAGGAGTTGAACATAACAGTATTCCGTTGGAAGAGAGGACTGTAGCAGTTGACCCATCTGTGGTACTATGATTTCCCATTGTATCCAATTCAATTGCACAAATTCCGTTAAAGATTATTTTGGAAATTTCGTTAACAATTTGGTAACAACATTTCAAGTTTGAATCAGTTAATAATTCATAAATCAAATAGGTATCAGTAAAAACACTAACTAACTGGTAGGTCTAGATTTACTTGTTACTTCTGTGAACTTTCATTATCCTCCCTCTTCATGAGGGAGAGAAATGAGAAAATATGATGTGGATTTTTGATAACAGAATTTCAAGACACAGGGCAATGTTTCTTAAATGTACGTAAGGAACATAATTTATCCAAACTAAACACAAGTGTTGATAATAGTTGTCAGGGGTCTTAACTTCAACATTATTATGTTTTGATGTATTTCTGATACCTTTTAAGACTTTTCCTGCTAGATGTCTTTTAAGACCCCCTTTCCATCTGCTTGACCACTAATCAAAGCCTTTGCTTATTCCTAGTATTTAGGATAGTAATGGTTGAAAATATTATAAACGCCTTAATTTTCCAATGATACTCTTAGCTTTCATTTGACACCAGATTTGACATGCTTCTATGAACTTCACGTTGGAGCTCATGGTCCTTTTACATATACATGTCTGTTTATTGCCAAAACAGAGGAGAGATCACTCTGTCCTTCAGACGTTTCTTGAACAAGGCTTTGTGGAGGAAACATCAGCAACAACATGTCTCCCTGTTATCCCCACCCTTTAGTTTGGTCTTTCAGGTCTTTTTACCATCCATCAATGACCTTACTCTTTCTTTAATTTTTTCCAATGCAACATTGTCTGGATTCTTCTAAATGCCTTTTGGCTACAACAGGACAGCTGGGTAGGCTGCTTGGGAGAAAAGATGCCTCTAATCACCAAAACGCTTGCATGTGAATTGAGGAATTGACAAGGTGATAACGTAATGAAGTCTGCTCATCCTATGAGACTGTCCTTTTTAAACACCTGTTTAGCGTTGAGGTCTGCTGCTGCTCATTAGGAAAGCAGAGCTCATTCCTGTGTGATATGCTGGCATTATTACAGAATAATCTCACTCTTCTATATAATATGAAAACAAACAACATTAAACTGCTCCCTTTGTCCTTTTTGTTTTATCTCGTGGACATTTTCCTTTTGGCTCGTGCAGTTGGTACATGGTCTTGGTTCTTGGTTCCATCTATGCTGGCCCTTGGTCTGGTTCCTGGTCTGTTCTGTGTGAGTGTGGTAAAGCAACAGAAGCCGTAACATGAGCAAGGTGGAGAGGGTAATGTGGCAGCGTGGGTGGGCGACAGAAGGAAGCCTCTTGTGCTTTTACCTCTGCAATCGAATCACTTGCGTGGGTTTATATGTTCAGGAGAATGCTTGTGTAAGCGAAGTTCCTATTCCTAAGGGACATAATTATTATCATAAGCAGGTACACATGTTAATTACATGCAGTGGTTACTGTGTGGGGCTCATTTCCCACTCTAGCCTCTCTGTGCAGTGTTTCAACCGTCAGGTAGGCCCATATGCAGGTTTTTGAGCGCTGCCAGTGGCACACATTGCAAGATGATTCGCTGCATAAATTGGATAATGTGAACCATAAATACAAATGATTGGTTCATATAAACGTTTTCACTATTCCAACCACTGACATTAACAAAAGAGGCATGGTTAAAATGAGAACAGAAATCATTGTACATGACATGATGAATATGATCATGCTAGCCTATAGCCAACACAAAACGACACACTTCTGGTGTAATGTATGCATCTTACTTAGACAACAGAGATGGCATGGCGAGCTTCCCACACCTCATCCTCTATCCCCTACTGAGAAGGCATCTGGTCTCGGTCAGTCCTGCCCTCAGAGATCCACTCAGTTAAAGTGATGATGAGAATCATTGGAGGTTCAGATCTCAGACCACCCAGCACCTGCAGTATTGTAGTTGATATAGTTCTTTTTTACCGCTGTACATCTCAACAGAAGACGATCAGCCCAATGAGGTGTGGGGAGACCTGCAGGTTGATCTCTGTAAGCTAGTGTACTATGCTACAGCATGCAAAAAAGAGCCGCCCTGCCCTGCCCCCTTTACCATCGGTGCTATTGCCATGGCAATATGGCTACGTCTTGATGAATGCGTCCCCTCTGTCTCTTCCAACTATTAGTTTGGTTGGTAAACCCTGCTACATGAACCACAGGTGGTCTCCTGCGAAGAATGTCAACTACAAATGAAGTGTTCGATATGAGCATAGAGTAATATCTGACTGCAGTGTTGGTGTTCATGTTGGAAAATGAGCACATAGTAGGATAAATTATCATCCTTTCCTCTCATATTTCCACGTTATCCAAACATCAGATAAACCGTTCCAGAGAATGGGGGAATGGAACAGAAACTACACATATGGTTGTCAAGAAGATACTTTTTTCTTCACTATGCGTCATTATTAAAATTATTCTTTGTCACATCTAAGCTTTGAATCCCAAAAAAGATTAGTTGTACACTGTTGCACAAGACACAAAGTTCACCATGCGGGTACGTGTCTATCCCACTGTGTTTATCCCACTGTGTCTATCCCACTGTGTCTATCCCACTGTGTCTATCCCACTGTGTCTATCCCACTGTGTCTATCCCACTGAAGGCACAAGCGTAATTCGTTTGACTGGACGTCCAAGAAACGTGTTCACAGTGACTGCTATTGCTCCAGAGTTAGATTGGTAGGGAGGAATAGGGACATAGTCAGGTCCAGGCCTCACAGAATAAAGTCATGTTAAGACGTATCTCGTAATTATCTGTCCGTATCCATTATCTGCAAGGTCAGAGTGATCGAAGGAAATAACCCCATTCTGTAGAAAGAGGTGTTTGTAATATAGGCTACACTGCAAATAAATGTAAATCTAAGTAAGATTAAATATCTTAAATCAAGGCAATATATGCTTGTTTTTTGTCTGACAAGATATTTCTTCTTACCAGGCAGTTTTTATGTTAGAGCATTTGTCCTTAATTATCGTAATAAGATAATATAACTTGTTACTGAGATTGTTTTACTGGTTCCGAGTAACTTAATGCTGGAAACTAGAATTACCAGAATTATAAAGCGGTTTGATCAACACTGACAAGTACAAAACTGCTTTGTCAAAGTCACAATTTCTTATTTCAAGCATCTTATCCTTTTCATCTCTTCACATATTAAGAACAGATGACCATGATGGAATGACCAAATGGAATTCACTGTTTTATTGTCAATCTTACACACAGCACAGCAATCATTATGGGGCAGCAGGTAGCCTAGTGGTTAGAGTGTTGTACTAGAAACCGAAGGTTGCAAGATCGAATCCCCGAGCTGACAAGGTAAAAGTCTGTCGTTCTGCCCCTGAACAAGGCAGTTAACCCACTGTTCCTAGGCCTTCATTGAAAATAAGAATGTTTTCTTAACTGACTTGCCTAGTTAAATAAAGGAAAATAAAAATACATGTAGACACAGAACAAAGACACTGTTCATATCTGGGGAACACACTATGAGTCATTTGAACTGTTGTACAATTCTATTACATCCCCAAGACGGTATTTGACTTGTACATACGTTTGTCTCTTGTTGCTAATTGTGCAATAAGAGTTAAATCAACCAGCTTTTCAGCATCCACTAACTCAGTGACCTGTGCAAGGTGCGGGACCTCAACTTGATAAGCCATGACGTTTCTATCAAAGTGTATAGTTTGAAAAGGTTGATATTCCAAACAATAAAGCCTAGAATCAACAAGAAATATGTTTTTGACCAGTCCAAATTCTGGCATATTCCCATTCAGTACTTTGGCAAAGATCATGGACTTCTGAGTTCTGTATTTACTACAGTTGATTTGGTTTACTTCATTGAAACCTAGGAAGTCCCTCAATTTTCCACGTAAATATTGTTGATCTTTAACCTCTGATACAGGTCCCATCTACCTTTCATTTGAAAAAATTGGGTGCATTGAACTGTCAACATTTTGGCAGCTTTCATATATTTGGTTCTGATTAATCAATGACTTGCAAATATTTTTAAAATTGAGCTTGGAAGCCCATTGTTTAAAGAAACAATGTTTAGACTCAAACCGCATACGCATATGTCTAACCATTGGCCCCAATGACTTTATCTGTGATGGCAAATGTATCATATAATGTTGTTTAGGTGTAACATTGCGGTCTGCAAAAAGCTCCTTCCAATGCTTCAAATGATTTTCAATGAGTAACTTCAACCTAGACACAGTCACAATGGAAAGAACAGGTGGAAATACTATCTGTACATTCTCTATTAGATCAATTATCAGTTGTATATATGCATTGACTTCCAAAGTCTCCAAAACAAATGACATCCTTAGCAGGACAAGCATTTTCCCAGATGACTGTTTTAGTTTACCATCACTTGACGTTAATGTAGAAACAGAAATTGGGGATGGCCGATCTCTAACATCTAGAGGGGAATAAGGGAATCAATCAATCTGTCCTGACACAACAAGATGATTCAAAACACATTTGATTTCCAATGGGGCTATGCCCTTCAAAATTACATGCATAATGTCTTGCAGAGTTTGTTGTATGATTTCAAAGGCTGGGAATTCAACTAACTTGCTCCTTCTATTGATCCCATGTGTTGTTCTCAGACTGTTGCGAAGCAAGTCCGTCTGTGCCTTTTCTATTTCATCACACTGACATGCTTCTCCAATGTCCTTTTAGTATATGCATCCTCATTGAAGTGTGACTGCATGTCCTCAAAAGAACACTCACTGTGTCTGCACTTACTGTAGGCAAAGCCCACACTCTCTTTGAACCCTGCCAGTTTATGTTGTGCCAGGGTGTCTCCACAGAGAGAGACCATGGCACCATATATCGTTAATAGTTTGCATTTAACGCCACTGTACAATGCATCCATGTCTTCCTTGATTCTATTCAATTTGACATCTCCACCAGATTGACGGAGGTCTGCTGATCTAGCCATGGCAGGTAGCCTGATAGCAGCCAGGTTAGACCTGTATTTTGGATTTATATTTCCTAGGGTGCGGTACACCATTAACAACTTGTCTTTTCATGCAATGGATCCTAGTGGATTACAGATCTCTATTTAATTTGTGTACGGAACCAATGCATTTGGTTTCTCTGAAAATAAGGAATGTGATTTTAGAAGAGCACCTTCAACAATGTCATGAGAAAACTTTCCCTGCACATCTGTGGTCCCTTTTCAACCATATACAAAAATCCTTGGGTGTGATAAGAACTGTGAGAACTGATAAGAACTAGCCTCTATCTCTTTTTAATTTGAGAGATGTGAAATGTGACAGGGAAATTGTGTCCATCAGACATCATGGTTAAATACAACGGCATTGATGTCTTATAACTCCGCCTGGAATCATTATCTTCACACATCTTGCCGATTGTTGCCGAAGGATGGTAATTTTTCCCTGTAGACATTATGTACTGAGTTTGGACATTTCAGATATACTTTCAATATATTACTTAGTTTTCTGGTCTTCTTTCTTCATTTGTGTGAAGTAATTGACTTATCATACTATTCATGACAATGGCTACGTAAGTAGATTACTTGAATTTATCAATCAGTAATATCTTGTTCATTACGTCAACCCCACTAATTATTGCAATCATTTACTCATATGAAAAGGTGTTGATTGATTGGATTAAACATCAACAGGTCATTGCTTGTACAGTAGAGAAACTGATGAGTGATTATCCCTCTGTTTGTTCCTTTTCCAGGCGTTCAAGAGTATGCTGTATGCAGCCCAGGACCAGGCCCCATCCATAGAAGGTAAGTCAACTCCTGGTCCACGGACAGAATGAGCTCGCCCCGCACCCCGAAATAACAGGCCCTGCTAAAAATAGAGGAAATTCCAGTGATCATCCAGCCACCCCTCACACGACCCAGCAGCCACTGGGTGCAGTGACTTCCCCACCACTGTGCAGTGTTGAGATAAGGCCTTTGGCTATAATTAATATACAACGTCAGGCTGCTAGCGAGGCGTGACAGGGACCAGCGTAATGGTTTGTTTTTAGATGCAGAGTGATGGGAGGTAAGAGTTCTTCAGTTGCAGTGCAGTTAGTCACTGGATGACCACACTCAGGGTCCTCTTATAGAAGTCCTCTAAATACAATGGTTGCATAATACATGCTCAACATCCAACAACAATATTTAGATTAATGCCTGAGTTGTCATGCTAGAATTGGTTTACATGACAGAATGCATATCCTACTTACATCATACAAAGAAGTGCTGCTCTGTGTGGAGGACTGCGTGAGGACTCTCCCCAGACATGATGGCTGAACGGTCTGGCACTGATCTGTGAAAAGTGTCTAGTTCTTGTTCACTGGGGAGCTGCATCTCTCTGAAGGTCTACTTCCAGGAGACTGGGCCGATGGGCCGGGCCTTTCTGTTAAGGTGTGAGAGAGACATTATTTCCAGTCAGTGGCTCTGTGTGTGTGTGTGTGTGTGTGTGTGTGTGTGTGTGTGTGTGTGTGTGTGTGTGTGTGTGTGTGTGTGTGTGTGTGTGTGTGTGAGTGAGAGAGAGAGAGTGGTGTGTCCAAGCCTCCTCTGGTCTGACTTTGATGTTTCCAAAACCAAAGTTCCAGTGGAATAGGAAAGAGGAAGTTGGCAGGTGCGGTTGACAGGCTAGGAGATGAATATGGCTGGAACGAGCATGCAGGAAAAAGAAGCAGAACTGAGAATTTGCTCAATGCTGCCCGGGACCCACTCTTACTGTGTCCAGGTTGACAAGTTTAAGGTATGGTCGGTTTCCGCTATACGACTCCAAAAGAAGACTTCCTCACCACTCATGAAGCATGGAATAATCTGACAAAGACCACACTGTCAGCCTGTGTTTATAGTCTCTAGTACAGTAGTCTCTAGTCGCATTGTGGTGAGAGGAGAAAAGCCTAGCGAACAGCCGTTGACAGTATGATTAATCAGCCAAACTTTCACCTCATATTTCAACCAATGATGGCATGTGACGCCTAAAGGACAGAGTTGTCTGTGTGTCTAGTTTGGTGATAACATATGAGCTGTCTCCTTTAAACATTCTCCTGAGGGTTTGAGGTTGGTCTTATCCTCAAGATGGCTGATGAATCACATCCTGTCTGCCCCTGTCAGAGCTGCCATATGTAGGTCACTCCTGAAGCCACCATGAAGAGTAAAATAATGGAAAAACAGAGAAATAGGAGAAGGAATACATGGGACCAGCTACTGTACTGGAACACATATTGAAGGTTGTTGAATTGTTAGATAGTAATGCACTGTTGGAGCTAGGAACACCAGCATTTCGCTACACCCGCTGTAATATCTGCTAAATGTGTATGTGAGCAGTACAATATATTTTTTATATTATTATTTAATTTCTTTACCCCCTTTTTTCCCCCAATTTCGTGATATTCAATTGGTAGTTACAGTCTTGTCCCATCGCTGCAACTCCCGTACGGACTCGGGAGAAGCTAAGGGTCTTCCAAAACACGACCCCGCCAGGCCGCACTGCTTCTGGACACACTGCTCGCTTAACCTGGAAGCCAGCTGTACCAATGTGTCGGATGAAACATCTTGGTGACCGTGTCAGCATGCATGTGCCCAGCCCACCACAGGAGTCGCTAGAGCACAATGGGACAAGGACAACCCGGACGGCCAAACCCTCTCCTAACCCGGACGACGCTGGGCCAAATGTGCGCCGCCTCATGGGTCTCCCGGTCGCGGCCAGCTGCGACACAGCCTGGGATCGAACCTCGAACGGATCTGTGGTGACGCAGCTAGCACTGTGATGCAGTGCCTTAGACTGCTGCACCACTCGGAAGGCCCTGTGACCAATACAGTTTGATTTGATTTGATTTTGAACCCCTGTACTTCAGCGCCAGACACTTTACTTTTCATATGAGGAACGAGATTAACAGACTTCCCGTGAAATACACGCTTAGCACAGAACTTCTCGTCACACAGACCCTGTTTCAAATCTGATTGAGTTAAAAAAAAGGGATGATTTTATTAAATCACCCCTCAATGAAAGAGTAATTACGGGAATGTGATTTCTGAGATGTTTTTCTCTCTCTCGACTGCGAGGCCTGCCGTGTCTGAGTCAGGTTTGGTATTCTGTGAGAGTACTGGTGCCTCCGGGAGACAATTTACTGGGTTATTACCGCTCCCTCTAGCTGACCCGCTACCTGATACAGTTATAGTAGAGATTCAACACGAAGGAATACAGCACTTCAAAGCCTCTGTAAGGGCCTTCTCTTCATCCAGGCTTCTATCAGATACCCCAGAAGTGCATGTTACTCAATGTCTTGGGGTGCAGCACAATGGGTTGTGTGTCCACTGTTTTCAGCACCGTAGGCTTTCCTGTGGTCAAGCTGAGGGCATTGTTTGGATGGTTTGGATGTGAGAGCCATTTTTAGAAAGATATGAATGATACAACTCCTGACACAATAAGGTATTGGCCATACAATACTACCTGTTGTGTTGATGAAGATTTTAGTCTGTAATCAATTCCCAAACAATTGCTACACTGTGACCTTCTCTATATAGGAGTAAATATAAGCCTGTTTTCAGGACTGATGAGGAAAGTTATTTTACATTTTGACAGAAATGCATTGATCAGCGCTACCTACCTTACTCTGATAAATGTTCAGTAATTAAGAGAGCTTGTTCTAGTTCCATACAGCACCAGAGTGCTTGTAGAGTATTCTATGGCATTTAACCTCTTGGGAGATCCTTTGTTCTTGCTCCCTAGTTTTAATTAGTACAGCTTTTGCACTGCAGCTCAGTCCAGGAGAATGAACTGAGGAGCATCTGGCCCGAGCTCAGGCTCCTCCTCTCTGTCTCTCTCCAGTAAGATCGAATTAGATCAGGGATGGGCAACTTTGATGGGGGTTGGGGTCCGCAAAGAATCTGAACTCATCACGAGGGGCTGAAGTGGCTGTCGGGTCTGCTAACCCACATTCATACACACACATGCAGTCAACTGATTTGTGCAAACAATTTACTACTTAACTCTCTTAACTAAATGCATTGTACCAGATTTGGTTAATTTCCTGCAATAACAAATTCAATGGGGGCCACCTGGAGGTGCCCAGCGTATTCGGCCATGGTTATTACAAGTTTAGATAGCTGGCTAGACTAATTTATCAATCAAAACATGGGCTAATTGAGTGACTGTCAGTGAGTGACATAACAAGAGGAAAGCTGCTGATGCACAACCAAGTTTCCAAATTGCACCTTGTGTATTCTACTGTTCTAACTCTCAACAATGAGACTGAGTTCAAAAGAAAAAGGCCCCGTTTTTGGAAATGGATCCGCGGTCCTACCAGCGGGGGGTCTCCCTAAAGTAGACCAATTCCAATTCAATTAGCCCGCCGATTATGAGATTTTAAAACAATAACTGCAGATAAACACAGCAATGGGAGGAATTAGTCTGCCTCCGGAACTATTTCTCAGTATTGTTACATGCCGTAGTGGCCTAGTCTATTGGCAGAGTTACATCAGGGGTGATCTAGGATGATTCACAAGGGAAAGGGCGGGGCCCACCCCTCCCCCCATAGCTTGACTAAGGTAGAGGAGGAATGTGGGGGAAGGGTTGTGCTGTTGACTGCTCACAGGAGGACACCATAAAGATGATTTCCCACAGCCAAGCACGTACACTAAGTTAGCTGAGGTCTTTATCACAAACGGGCAGTAAAATTTTTATAGTCTCTCTAGGTTGCTCTATAATACATAGCTTGGAGGACGGAAGCCATGCGTGAAACTGCAGATTGAATGGAATGAGGGGAGTCTTTACGTGTCTTCCCCTGAGTACATTGGTTGTTGATGTTTGATGCATAATGCCTCTGTATCTGTGTGGTTCAGTGTTATTACTGTATGGAGCAGCAGCAGTTTGAGACGGACTGTAAAAGGATAAAGCACCATAATAAAGAATGATGGCTCAGTAGGGCAGAAGAGCAGCCTTCTGGACAGGCTGAGCCCTCCCCCTCTCTCCTCACAGCAGTCCCGCTGACCACTGTTTCTGACTCAGCAGGCAACATGGCCCTCAGTGCAGCCTGATTACACTGTTATTGCAGTGGAATATTATATGACTGTTCCAGAGGAGGCTGGCTGGATGAGCTATAGGAGGAAGGGCTCATTGTAATGGCTGGAATGGAATATATGGAATGGTCTCAAACAAATGGAAACCACATGTTTGACCACGTTACATGTATTCCATTCCAACCATTACAATGAGCCCTTCCTCCTATAGCTCATCCAGCCAGCCTCCTTTGGAGTGTTCATACCTTGATTACACAGCTAGCCTTTGTGTTTTGTATGGAATACAATAGATGTTATAAAGTATGTGTTTATACTATACTGCTAGCTATTGGCTCAGCCAACCATCTTCAGCCCCTTTGTCATGTGGAGTTTTTCTTCCTGTGTAGTTCCTCATAGAAATCCAGGGGTGTCTCCTGAAACTCAAAAACATTTTAATGTTTTATGTAGCTGAATCAATAACAGCAGAAAAGCAATTGTGTCTCAACTTCAGCCCTCAGGTTCAATACCAGCAGATGGGCTCCAGCACAATTCAGGTAATTCAGAACCGAAGATCCCACCAATCAGATTATTATGTAGAAAACTGACATGGAGGGAGACAATATTTGAAGTTATCTTGCTGGTTGTAAAATTGGTGAGATAGTGGTGTGTGTGTGTGTGTGTGTGTGTGTGTGTGTGTGTGTGTGTGTGTGTGTGTGTGTGTGTGTGTGTGTGTGTGTGTGTGTGTGTGTGTGTGTGTGTGTGTGTGTGTGTGTGTGTGTGTGTGTGTGTGTGGGTGGGTTTGGCTGCAGCCACAGACAGACTCCCCAGTCTGCATTGGTGAAGGTCGTTCAGAGTGGAGCAGTAAGCAGAGCTGTTATCAAAGAGGAGAGGGGGACAAGCTTGTTGCCTGCTGAGAGAGCAGTCACTAGCAATTAGCCTGCCTGCTTTTCTCCGGTCAAAGACCACTGAACAACACTATGCTTGATCTCTTTCATCCTCAATATGGCAGTCTTTTGTTCACACACCTCAACTGGACACATTTACCATTGCACTTCAAAGGCACCATTGCATTAATTAAGGAAAATAAACATGGTAGTAAAAACGTTGTCACAATGGCTCCTGTTGTCTCCTCGCTGCCATTCCCCTTTTAGTGCCAATTAATTCGTACGAGGAGGAATAGTAATGTGAGATAAGTACGTAATCCACTTAATGAAAGCGCTAACATGAATCACACTCCCAGAGACCTCCACCTTCCATGCTGATTTCCACTCGCAGCTCTCCACCTTCTGCGATGGGCGGCCTTCCATTTTGTCTGCTGCTGTTGGTTGCTAAAGGATATGGCTGGCTATTTGAAGCCTGGTGGTGGTATTATTTTAGTGATTGTTATTCCACTCACGTGTGTCTAGGTCTAGCAGCTGTTATTACAGTGGGCCCGGCAATAGGAGAGGCCCCTGTGTGGATCTAAGCAGCAGTTCTGAGCAGAAGCCTTCCCCAGTCTCAGTAGCCCAAGGACACAGCCCTGTACGTTCTGTGGGCCAGTAGCCTAGCAGCCAGGGTCTCCCACCAGACTGCATTATTGATGGGCTGCTTCACAAGCTGCCTCTCTGATTTAGATGAAAATGCTAATTGCTCAGTGTTTGTGGGTTTATTCCTCCTTAGCAGCGCTAGCTGCCTGGTGCCACCCGTATCTCACTTTTCTGGCCGTGCATCTGTAGAAAAAGCCTCACGTGCTACTGCTTTTACAGTAGGAGGAGAGGAGGAAGAAGCCTGGGGGCATTTATCTAGTGGAGATTGTTAAAGATATCAAGGAGTTGAGGGAAGTCTACTAGGATGATCAACATACTGACTGGTGCTCTAGATAGGGAGATGGGAGGATGGGGAGGGTCAATAAAGAGCTGAGAGGAAACTCAAGGTTATAGATTAATCGAATCAGGGTAATGAACAATGAAAAAGCAGGGGACTAATTGGATGAAGGAGTGGGGAGATGTGGCCTTTTCGCTCCCTCTCCTTACAAGTTGCCTTTTATTGGGATGAATCTTGTCCTGGAGGTAGAGCTAAGGTTTCCACTATATGGGCCAGCTGCAAAGTCAAAATGGGCTTTTATTTTAGGGTTAGGCATAAGGTTAGCAGCGTGGTTAAGGTTACAGTTAAGGTTAGGGTTAGGCATAAGGTTAGCAGCGTGGTTAAGGTTACAGTTAAGGTTAGGGTTAGGCATAAGGTTAGCAGCGTGGTTAAGGTTACAGTTAAGGTTAGGGTTAGGCATAAGGTTAGCAGCGTGGTTAAGGTTACAGTTAAGGTTAGGGTTAGGCATAAGGTTAGCAGCGTGGTTAAGGTTACAGTTAAGGTTAGGGTTAGGCATAAGGTTAGCAGCGTGGTTAAGGTTAGGGTTAGGTTTAAAACAGTGCTTAATTTGAACAGTATCCGGCACGTCTCTGTTTTGTACCGGAACCTATTTGGCAGGATCCTGTACCTCTCATGGCATGACATTTATTTTTGCACTTTTTGCAATGTAAACATTTTAACAAAAGCGATCAAAGTTCTTTCAAGTTGCCTCTTTGTTAATTCTCCTGCCCCTACAAAATAAAACTATGTGAAAAAGGTGATTTTCAGCCTGGCCAAATATTTGGATTGGGCTGGACCGGGTTTATGGTTTGCGCAACAATGTTACCTATGTTTGAGACCAACTCCTGGCTGTGGCTGTGTCTGTGTGAGAAGTGTGCCAGTATCTTTCCTATGACTAGAATGAGATTCCCTTTCTATGATCTCTCTCCCTCTCTGCTCTGATAGACATGAGCCTGCAACTCTCATCTCTCCAGTGTTGCACTTCCTCATTTATTTCCTTATTGAATTGCGCAAAGAGTTATGAAGGAACTGCAGCACTCCTTATAAATTGAAATACATTTGCCAAAGTTATAGAATTACTGCTGTCTGTTCATAAATAAATGAAGTCATTCAGAATAGCCTACTACACCATGAGAAGGCCTATCATTTAGCCACAGAGCTTTAAAAAAAATTGCCTAGCTGTGGATTGTAGCCCAATAATTAAGCAATAAGGCCCGAGGGAGTGTGGTATATGACCAATATACCACGTCCAAGGGCTGTTCTTATGCGCAATGCAACGTGGAGTGCTAGGACACAGACATTAGCCGTGGTAATATACCACGTCCAAGGGCTGTTCTTAGGCACAATGCAACGTGGAGTGCTAGGACACAGACATTAGCCGTGGTAATATACCACGTCCAAGGGCTGTTCTTATGCACAATGCAACGTGGAGTGCTAGGACACAGACATTAGCCGTGGTAATATACCACGTCCAAGGGCTGTTCTTATGCACAATGCAACGTGGAGTGCTAGGACACAGACATTAGCCGTGGTAATATACCACGTCCAAGGGCTGTTCTTATGCACAATGCAACGTGGAGTGCTAGGAACAGACATTAGCCGTGGTATGTTTGCCATTTATCACAAACCTTGAGGTGCCGTATTGCTATTATAAACTGGTTACCAACATAATTAGAGCAGTAAACATAAATGTTTTGTCATACCCATGGTATATGGTCTGATATACCACAGATTTCTGCCAATCAGCATTCAGAGTTTGAACCATCTAGTTTACAACAAGGAATAGCCTACAGTTGGGAACGCATGGCAAATCTGTTAGTGAAAAAACAGCATGCTGACAAAACAGGCCTTTCGCAATATTAACAGTACAATCGAGGGAAAACACAGGTTGGAAAACAAATGGCTCCTGCTGAAAAGAGAAGGCTATGCTGTAGGCTACCAACATATTTCATCAACTTCCAAATATTGTTTTACAAAGTAAAACGAGAGAGAGAGAGAGAGAGAGAGAGAGAGAGAGAGAGAGAGAGAGAGAGAGAGGCTGTTGTTACGAGCTCATCGGCAATCACCAGCGAGTGAGCTGCTCATCATTGAGTTAGTCAGTGAAACTGGAAAGCATTTTTAGGACTATAATTTCCTCCTCATATTGTAGTCTACAATATTTTTAGGTTTCACAAAGCCGTTTTTATTGATCTCAGTTTGTCAGTGTCAAAGTAGAATAAAAAAAAAGTCGAAAAAAATATTCTGCCATAGTCTCCAGTCATGTAAAATGAGTTGCATGAAATGTGTTTGTAAAAGGCCACATTTTTCCCAGACCCTAGACTACTAAAAAGGTTCCCCATGTGTGCAACTTCTGTAAGTGCCTCTACTCTACTGCTCTATGACACTACACACATGTGATGATATGCTGCCTCCAGTATGAGAGAGAGAGAGCTCCCCTCCACATTATCTCTGCAGCTATAGTGCACAGTGCAAGAGAAGAGGGGGGAAAAAATCTTGATAGATGAAAGTCCATCCATTGTTCATCTGTGAATTAGATTTAGCCTGAATGGGTGTTGGGGAAGGGATGTGTGGTAAAGGGTGGGATGGGACCGGGGAGCACCAGGTTATCGGTGCTCACAGTAGTCCAGGTCTTTCCGGAGAACTGGCACTTAGCCTTTTAAGGTATATGAGCAGTAGGTCTATGCAATCAGTAGGTTAGCGCCATCTCTCTCGTACAAAGGAAGTATGGATGGAGACATCCTTATGGAGACCAGCATGTTAGTGTGCTGTGTGTTGGCAGTAATCTGGGTATCATATGGATGGGCTGATAGCCAACAGACAGACTGAGATGAGAATGAGATGATGCAGGTCTCAGGAGTGAGAGTGTTTGTTCACGATTAAAAGACTCTCAGACATAGTCTCTGCTCAGTTGGCTTGTTCTGTTCACTGTGACAGGTTACTGTAGCATTTTTAGTCAGGCCAAAGCCAAATCAGTTAGCTTGGGGCTGCCATCTGTCATGTTATGTAAAACGGAACCTTTGTTCTGGATTCATGGACATGATCAATCTTGCCTGGGTTGTGGCATATTGCGTCCTCTTCAAGATTATCAACTTTGATCATGGTTATGGTATTTAAAAAAATATATATTGAATTATTGTGTATTATTCAATCCATATCCATTAAGATTATGACAGCACAATATGTCATGAGTTTGGAGCCCAACAAGTCAAATACTGTCTGAGAAAAATAGAGACATAGGCTAATATGCCCTTGTCTGTTCTGAGTTTATCGCTCTCTCACAGAGTGCACACACACCCAGGCGTAGGAGGGGGTGAACTATAGACAATGGTGGCAGTACCATTCGCTGAGGTATTTCAAGTCCCTTTTTATTTGCGTTGAGGCAAATGAAATGCATTCATTACAGGCTCTTCTAATCTTTCAGGTAAACAATTAGTCTTCCAAAGCTGCTGAGCTGGGGAAATGAGAAACGGTTCATTATCTACACGCACAATTAGTTTAATTGGGAACGATGTTCCACTCGCACAAAGCTATTTCTTAATCACGTTTCTCCCCCCATTGACTTCTTTCATCTCAAACAAATCACTTCACTTTGAAACTATCACAGTACTGTATGTATAAACACACAATACGAAGTGTTGTGCCCCTGTGTGTGCTTGTGTTTGTGCATGGGCACATGCGCCAGCAGTGTGTAGGAGAAACAGTGTCCTTCAGTGCTCAAATCTGCCCGTCTGTCCATTGTCCCTCTGGAGAGGAGGCTGGAGACTGTTTGCTGATTGGCTGCTGGTATCTTCCTGGGTAACCTGCTGTCAGGTGGCTGTTGCTTGAGGTCTGTGTCGGCCCCTCCCTCCCTCCATCTCCCACTGTCTCGCCCACTGACTCTCTTTAATCTTTATTCTAATGCTCAGCAGGGGGAGCAGGAGATGACAGGAACCACAGAGGTTGGAGATTCTCAAACTAGATGGAAGATTAAGCTTCTTCCCTATCTGCTATTGACAGATTCATTGTATACAACGGCATGACTAGACGCTCTATTTTACTCTGTCTACCTGGCAGCAATCAAAGAGGGATCTATTTCAAATGGCCAGTAGGAACTAGGAAACATACTTTTTTTCAGAATGTATCCAAGTGCTTCTGTTAGCAGAGCCATGTTGGTTTAAATGGAGTGTCTTCCCATGGGGTCAGTGTGGGTGTGTGAGAGAGAGCGAGAGCGGGAGTGACAGAGAAGGAGAAATTGGCCATTTCTGCAATGAGATAGAGCTCCCCCTGCTCAGTTGTGCCTCTGGGATAAACTAGGAGAGGAAGAGAGACTGGTGACATTGACAGTGAATGGAAGATTGTACAGTGGTGAGCTGGAGCCTTGGGGACCAACTTTTCTCTCCTCTGTTAAGTGCTCTCATTACAGGGATGGACAATGAAGTGTTTTTACATAATGTTGCAAAATGTCACTGAGAATAGCAATGGGTCACCTCCCCACTTTGTTTTTACTTCAAGAGGATGGCCATATGAAGCACATTTGAGGGCAGGGGGATAAAGCATTGAGGAATTAATATGGTTTTCTGATTCTTTAAAATGTAATTCATATCCAGTGGCATGGGAGGAGAGAGCAGTGAATCAATTATTCAATGATATTGTTACTGGACAACTTGTTGTTTTATATTAAATGTTGAATTATTAACTGTGTGTTAGATTGGAAATATGGCCTCTGTTCACGATTCTCGTAATTTATCCCAGTTACAGAAAGCCACTGTTAAGTTAGACATACAGTGTATTTAGAGGATTGGATAGATATACAGTATAGTGTGTGTTTGTGGTTTGCACAGCTAGAATGTACAAACCATAATTTATGTGGAAAGGAAAATGTTTGTGTTACAGCAATATTTCACACAGCTGAGTATGTTCATTATCAGTAAAGTAATGCTGTTGTGACTCAAGTGGATATGGCAGTTATCCTGAAATAGACCATATTATCATTATCAAAGATCCAAGTTTCTGATGTAGCAGTAAAATTGAATGGGCCAATTGCAACCATTGAAAGCCGCAAGATTTTCGCTAATTGATCTCACGTTAAACCATCAATACGTGTTAAAATCACCCGCACAGCTGATCTCAATTGCAGCCAACATTGGCCAGTGAATTACCACTCTCCAATGCAGATGTCGAGTTTATCTTTCTTTTTTTTTCTTGATTGCAGCCAACATTTTTCAAGACTATTTCGATCTCAAACTGTTGCATATACACTGACTGCGTGCAATGAACGCAAGAGAAGTGACACAATTTCACCTGGTTAATATTGCCTGCTAACCTGGATTTCTTTTAACTAAATATGCAGGTTTAAAAATATATACTTATGTGTATTGATTTTAAGAAAGGCATTGATGTTTATGGTTAGGTACACATTGGAGCAACGATATGCACCGCATCGATTATATGCAACGCAGGACACGCTAGATAAACTAGTAATATCATGAACCATGTGTAGTCAACTAGTGATTATGATTGATTGTTTTTTATAAGATAAGTTTAATGCTAGCTAGCAACTTACCTTGGCTTACTGCATTCGCGTAACAGGCAGTCTCCTCGTGGAGTGCAGTGTAATCAGGTGGTTAGAGCGTTGGACTAGTTAACTGTAAGGTTGCAAGATTGTATCCCCCGAGCTGACAAGGTAAAAATCTGTCATTCTGCCCCTGAACAAGGTAGTTAACCCACCGTTCCTAGGCCGTCATTGAAAATCAGAATGTGTTCTTAACTGACTTGCCTAGTTAAATAAAGAATAAATAAAGGTGTAAAAAAAAAAAATAGTCCAAATCGGTGTCCAAAAATACCGATATCCGATTGTTATGAAAACTTGAAATCGGCCCTAATTAATCGCCCATTCCGATTAATCGGTCGTCCTCTGGTATAAACTGCCTTAATTTTGCTGGACCCCAGGAAGGGGCAGCAGCTAATGAGAAACCATAATAAATACAAATACAAATGAACTGATGTTGATGGTGGAGCATGCTCTAATTATTTTATTCATTTCCAATGAATGTAATCCATTGAATACAACTGTCTGTAAAACAAATAGCCTGATATGGTCATTTCTTATCAATATTGGGGGTATAAAATCCCTGGAGAGTCCATACTTGAAATGTGTAACTAAATCAAGTAAATTGTGATTGAGTTATATAATCTGTTTTTTTTATCAAATGAAAATGTAGTCTATAAAGTTATTTTGAATGGCATATATTATATTATTTTGTCAACTAAGGTGAAACGTTTGAAACAAATATAGGCCTACTACTTCTATATTCTTATACTCATTCATCAGCCTTACGGTTTCCGGTGAGAGGTCAATGAGAAAGATCAACTAATCTACTAGTTTACCCTTGTTGGTTTTTCGTTGCAATCAAGCTTAGTTTAGCCAGCAGGTGCATGTAATCTCCCGTTTAGTAATGTTTTAGGAAAGCCAGTGGTAACCTGTGTTAAGTTCTGCCTGTTCATTGCAATCAAGCCACCGACTTTAAAGATGGCTTCATGTGGCTAACAGTTGAAAGTTTTCCTTTAAAATATTTCATTTTTGTATTTGTAATATTCTCTTTGTGGAGACTGGAGAGATGGGCCAGCATTCCTTTCCTTCATCTTTGACCAGCCTGCTTATTCCTGGAGACACTGGACTGCCACACATTCACACACGCACGCTTGCTGGCACACCATACACAGGGTTACCGTTTCTAGTGCCTCGCTTGTGCAGCTGTTGGAAAACCGTCCAAGAATGTCTGGCGTTGAGCTAGTAGATCTAGGACAAGAATGTCAGCGTCTTTAATTGGTAACACTTCGTGGTCTCAGGAAATTAGCATCTTTCATATAATCCTCAGCTTGTGGATAATGTATTCGTGATGAGTGTTATTAATAACCCATTACAGTGGTATGGTGAGTCTGGCCTCTGTGTCCTGGGGACGACTGGGTGGCGCCAGGAAGAGAAGCATCATACCACCGGTGGAGAAGAGCCCTTATGTACTGACTCTGATTGAGGAGACTCACCCCTATCCGCCCTCTGTCTTTCACCATCACCACCAAAACTAACCAGCCCACCACCTCCCCAGTGTGTTTAACAATTTCCCTATCTGTTTATATGTTATACAACTGACCTGCCCTATTGTTACCTTGAACCATTTTATTGTGGCTTAAGAAACTACAATTTGTCTATGATGAGCATTTCTTTCCCCACAGGCAAAATGCATGTTGTCCTGACAGTCAACATCTTATAATTAGACTCTGTGATTACCCAATTAGTATGCAGTTCAATTGAGCATGGATAACCTATTGTTCCCTTGGCATGAAAGTGCCATTTGCTGTAAGCTCTCATTTTAATTTCCTCATAGGCATTTGAATGACTTGAGATGTGTGTCTAGTTATGTGATTAAGTGACTGTTTACGTAAGTGTTTTTTTCTTCAAAAACAGAAGAGCTGAACAGAGCAAAACCTCACAGCCAAAGGTAACCATGGCACCCAGGAGGGGAGCAGAATCATTTGTTTTTTGTTGTTGTTGATGGTTACTTTGACATTCAAGGGGAAGAACCTTCTGTTTTCCTTTGGCTGTTGATAGCTGGCAACATTTCTAGGCCATGAAAATAGATCAAAGATTGAAGACCTCATGTTATACCTGTGATCTCTTAACAGGGATACAGATAATGCTTTTTAAAGAATCGTCCATTGACATAGCCTAGCCTAACTGATTTCCAGATCTGTTATTTAGCTACTCTAGCAGCTTGTCTGCTTTGCATAACCTTAGATCAGAGCTAGCCTTTGTCTCCCTTCTGGCTGCAGTTCTACCTGACAGGAAGTACTTTGTCATGGCTGTGCATTACTAGTGCATTAGCGAGTCTGCGCTTTCTGAAGGACAAGCTCATACCAGGCTTGAATTAACAGGGTCAGACACACTGACCCATTTTTAACAGACAACCTCCGACAACCTGGCCAATCTCTCCTTTTCCTGCCACACACAGACTCAAGGCCTAGACACCCTCTCATATCCGGCGCCTAGCACCTTTGTTTTTGTCCAACACACTTCAAGTTCACACCTCTCTCTTTCTTTGAAACTCAATCTCCATATATGCTTACAGTATATGTTTACACCATTCTCCCGGTCTAATTGGACTGAGCCTAGATGAATCAAATCAAAGGTTATTGTTGCCGTACACAATTTTGCAGATGTTATCACAGGTGCAGCGAAATGCTTATGTTTCTAACTCCAACAATTCAGCAATATCTAGCAATACACACATTATCTTCCACCCCCCCCAAAAAAAAGAAAAAACAAGAAATTAAGACGGATCAGAATGAGCAATGTCAGAGTCTGGAATATACAGTTTTCAAGCTCTGTTAAGTTAGATAGGGAGTGGTGGATTTTCAATGGAATTCAAGTCTGGCTTTCACGTTATTGTTCTGCAGCCATTCCAGCGTTGCTTTGGCTGTATGCTTGGGGTCATTGTCTTGCACTCTGATGCAGGTTCTCATCAAGGATTTGCCTGTATTTGGACCCATTCATTGTTCTCCTTATCCTGACTAGTCTCCCAGTTCCTGCTGCTGAAAAGCATGATGCTGACACCCCCATGCTTCACGGTGGGGATGGTGTTAGAGGGTGATGAGCTGTGCCTGGTTTTCTCCAGACATAGCGCTTTACATTCAGGTCAAATAGTTACATTTTTGTCTCATCAGACCACAATAATTTGCCTTATGCTCTGAGTCTTTCATGTGCCTTTTTGCAAACAGCTTTTTTTGAGGAGTGGCTTCCGTCTGGCCACTCTCCCATAAATCCCAGATTGGTGAAGTGCTGTAGAGACTGTTGTCCTTCTGTCAGGTTCTTCCATCTCAGCAAAGGAATTCTGTAATTCTGTCAGAGTGGTCATTGGAGTCTTGGTCACCTCCCTGACCAAGGTCCTTCTTGCCTGGTTACTCAGTTTGGTCGGAAGGCCAGCTCTAGGCAGAGTCTGGGTAGTTCCATTTAATTGTTCAATTTTCCAATGATGGAGACCACTGTGCTCTTGGAAACGTTCAACTCTTTAGAAATTGTTTTATACCATTCCCCAGATATTTGACTCATCACAATCTCAGAGATCGACAGACAGTTCTTTGGACTTCATTGTGTTGTTTCTGCTCTGACATGCGCTGGAAACTGTGAGACCTTATCTACTGTAGACTGGTGTCTTGCTTTCTAAACCCTGTCCAAACAGTTCAGTTGGGCAGAGGTGGACTCCAATCAAGTTGTTGTGACACCTCAAGGATAATCGAAGGAAATTGGATACACCTGAACACAATTTGGAGTGTCGTAGCAATGGGGTGTATTCCATTTGCAAAAATGTCTGTTGGGTATTGTGTGTAGATAGGTGAGAGAACAAAAATCTATTGAATCCATTTCGACTACAGACTGTAACACAGTAAAATGTGGAATAAGTCCATGGTTATGAATACTGAAGGCACTGTATATGTGTGTACAGCAGTAATTATATAGGATGAGCCATGACTTGAATGCAGTATTTACATATGAAGTGGGTAAACATTATGTAAACATTATTAAAGTGACCCGTGTTCAATGACCATGCATATCGGGCAGCAGTCTCTAATGTGTAGCGTAGAGTACTGGGTGGTAACCGGCTTGTGACTGTCTAAGGTTCAGGGCAGGGTACTGGGCGGAGGCCAGCTAGTGATTACTGTTTTAACAGTCTGATGGCCTGGAGATAAACCGTTTCTATCAGTCTCTCAGTCCAAGCTTTGATGCACCTGTACTGTCTCCGCCTTCTAGAGGGTAGCAGGGTGAACAGGCCGTGGCTCGGATTGCTGAGGTCCTTGATCTTCTTGGCCTTCCTGTGACACCGGGTTCTGTAGATGTCCTGGAGGGCAGGCAGTGTGCCCCCAATGATGCGTTGGGCTGTCCTCACCACCCTCTTGAGAGCCCTGCGACTGTGGGCGATACAGCCTGACAGGATGCTCTCAATGGTGCATCTGTAGAAGTTTGTGAGGGTCTTAGGGGTCAAGCCTGCAGCATACCATCCTGCACCCCACTGCTGGCTTGGCTCTGAAGCCAAACAGGGTTGGTCCTGGTAGGTCCCTGGATGGGAGACCAGATGTTGCTGGTAGTTGTGTTGGTGGGCCAGTAGAAGACACTCACTCTGAAGGGGTTATTACCATGTGTAGGGGGCTGTCTTTCAGATGGGAAGTTAAAATGGGTGTCCTGACTCTGTGGTCACTAAAGATCCCATGGAACATATCGTAAGAGTAGGGGTGTTAACTCTGGTGTCCTGGCTAAATTCCCAATCTGGCCCTCATACCATCCACCTCATTGTCCCCAGCTTCCAATTGGCTCATTAATCACCTCTCATCCCCCTGTAACTTTTCCCCAGGTCATTGCTGTAAAATAGAATATGTTCTCAGTCATCTTGCCTGGTAAAATAAGGGTCAATAAATAAAAAGCTGAATTTTTTCAGCCTCCTGAATGAAGGACATTACGGAGTGGCACTGCTCTCTGTACTGAGAGACAAAGCCCCTCTGCCCTCGCCGAGCTCTTTGAACACAGCAGGCCCCTGCCCCATGCTGCTCCACTGACAGTGTGCCACACACACCCCCCTCCAGCTCCCAAACCAGCCTCCCTCTCTCTCTCCTATCCAGGAGCTTTCCCACTGTTAGCCTAAATGCTCGCCCATGGCTGTGGATTTGTTTCAAATGTTTCTGGGAAGCCATATCGATCGAGTGACTCATGAACATTACAGAACATAAGTAAATGCTTTGCGGTTGGATGAAATCACCTGCAATTTGGGGTGGTTTCATTTAAACCTCCCGTCGGATTTATACTGTTCCCTAAAATAGAAAATGTTCTGGTTATTTGTGATATCTGTTGGGATCTCAGGTACTTTGTATTGTGTGATGAAATTGTATGATGAAACATGAGTCACTACAAGAGGAAAGGTCAATACCTCCTGATTTAATTGAATCAGGAAATAGCAGCTAATCTAATAATATCAGGTTTGGATGCCACATTCCCTCTGTATATGATGCATATCCTGTAAAGCAGTTAATTACCATGGTTACAACCTCTGGATTGGCCTTTTTATAGGTAACATTTTGTAGGTGTAATGCATTGCATTGGAAAGTGATACCAAAATCAAAACAGCTGGTTATCACTTAGGTGGCCGTAATAACAACAAAATAGCATAGATTAACTTTCTTCAATGGTCCATTATTTTCAGTTTTTTGTCTTATTTTTTCATGACTCCCTGGTGACTTGATTTCCTGTATACAGCCCACACAACCAGGCCAGATGGCCTGAGAGCTGTTGGTACTCTAACTCCAGATTATTGCTCAAATAAGAATGGCCTGCTGGACTGTTTATTTGCGCTTTCCAATGCAATTCTCAGAATGAGCTCTCACCAGGGAGCCTAGTATTACTACTGCAGTAAGAAATACAAAAATGCCTGAAGACAGTCCCAGTTAACATTGGTGTGTAGGTCATTCATGACAGATTTAGCGATCGCGATATGACAGTAACATTGGCGGTCGGAGCCATTTAAGATGAGGGAGGATGATTCTTTTTTTAATGAACATGGCCTTATTTATATTACAGCATAATGGATGACTGTCATTCATATTCTATTCACCCAGTTCAATGTAACATCAATAGGTTTAAGCTACTACATGGTACTCAAATTTTCCCTGTACCCATGATGAGGTTGCTACAACCTAGTCTATGAATGAAAGTTTACAACGTAGGTGCACAGGTCGAGAGAAGTTTGAGTAATCTAGGTGACAGACAGTGACACATTCAGTACCGCCTTGCACAATCTTGCCTGCATCTAGCTGATCTAGGATGTAATCATTAGTCCAACAGTTGCAAATGAGAGTTTCTATTGGACAAATTCAGGTGTTTATCCCCGATTCATTTAGTTGGATTCCATTTAAGAAATGTTTTTCAACAGAATCGGCACAATAAATACATCCCTGATCACACGCAAACAGAGTTCACTTTCATACCAGACCCATTCAAACATCTCATGGTGTATATATAATTCCTTATCTCATCTATCTATGCATTCTCCTCCTCTCACCTTTTTCAGTGCAGAACACATCAGCTGTCTGTGACCAGGCAAAAAAAACTTTCCATGACTGCTAACCGCTATACACAGCCTAAATTGTTATCACAACAGAGTCAACATAGCTACTTGAGCTCAAGCGTTAGCCCGCTACAATCATGCAGTACAGTGTAGTCGACAGCAATCAGTTTAGCATAGGCCCTGACTTGAGTTCCAGTGTTGGATAGCCATAGCCAGCTAGCTAACATAGCATCCCTCTCTGTTTGTGGGTGTTTGAGTAGGCTAAACTAACTAGCTGCACTAGCTAAGTAAGTTAAAGTGAAAGAAAATATACTATGAAATATAGCTCTCTCTCTTGTTTCTCCTTCATTTTGGAAGAAATGTATGTGTTCAAACTGTTCAACTATTGTCTTTCTCTCTCTTTGAGTCAACTAATCACCACATTGTATACACTGCAGTACCATCTAGCTGTAGCTTATGCTGTCAGTACTAGATTCATTCTCTGATCCTTTGATTGTGTGGACATGTCAGTTCATGCTGCAAGAGCTCTCATAGGTTAAAGGAAGTCCTCCGGAATTTGTTATAATTACTGTGTAAGTCTATGGGGGCGTGAGATCCACTAGCCTCCAAGGTTTTGTATTGAAGTCAATGTACCCAGAGGAGGAGGGAAGCTAGCTGTCCTCCGGCTACACCATGGTGCTACCCTACAGAGTGCTGTTGATGCTACTGTAGACCTTCATTGCTAAACAGTGTGTTTTAATTAATTATTTGGTGACGTAGTATAGTTTATCTAAAAAGGATAACTTTTTTACGTTTTACTATTTCTATTTTTATGAAATTCACTGAGGAGGATGATCCTCCCCTTCCTCCTCTGAGAAACCTCCACTGGACAGTAAATAATTCATAGCCAAGATTTTGTTTCTAGTGCTCGGTCTGGTTTGGATTGAGTGCTAGAGCAGTAGAACAACCTCGGAGGAGTCTGTGTGTACTGTGGAACTCTAAACAGATGAGTTATCCAGCCTGCCCTGCCCTGCCCTGTCTCTCTCTCTCTCTCTCTCACTCACACACACACACACACACACTCACACTCACACTCATAGTGACAGGGAGCAGGCATGGAGCCATGGACTATAACATGAATATTCCATGTCCTGGTCCCGCCCTTGCCTGATGTATATTTGATTATGTTCCCATTAACATTTTGTCTGATCGCAGTGGCGATGTTAGCCTTTTGTCTTGAGAGGTGTGCTCCTCTTCAGATTGACCATTGCCACACATAGGGTCTCCATCCAAAATTGTTGCTTTGATTTTGTGCACGCTACGTGGAGCGTTACATCTATAGTAGACTAGTTTCATCAGTGAGAGAGATAAGAAAGTTAGTTATGATAAGAACCGGTTTCTTGGAGTCAGACCTGAGGGGAATGAGGTGTGTAGGTGTTAATATTCCTTAATGGCTGAAAGTCTTACTTCAAATAAAATGTCACTAATATTTTCCATGACCATCACAAAGAGCTGTTGCTGTCAGTGAAAATATTTGTTGGGACAACTTCCTGCTAGCAGCCTGTTTCACACTGAGTGCAGTGTGGTGTGTGTGTGTTTATGTTGGCAATTCACCTCATTATTATCCTCAAAGAGAGGCTTTATGGCGTGGTTCTTATCGAGAGGCTGCAGGCTGCTGCAGTTCGAATGCCAGGCAGGTCTGAAGGGAGAGGTTTACACACCTCTGAGAGGACTGACTGATTGGCTGGCTGACTGTAGCCTGCTGCTGACTGAAGTACTCCTGACCAAGTTCCCATCTGAATTGATTACTTTGCCCTCCAAACTTGCCAAGACTTCCACACAGTATGACAGTACAAAACTTGAAAATGCACTGTAGTTGATGATAATTATGCTGAACAAAAATAAAAAAAATCAACAAAGTGTTGGTCCCATGTTTCATGAGCTGAAATAAAATCACTAACTTCTATGTGAAGGAGAAATGTTCCATATGCACAAAAAGCTTATTTCTTACATACCCCTGTTAGTGAGCATTTCTCCTTTGCCAAGATAATCCATCCGACTGACAGGTGTGGCATATCGAGAAGCTGATTATACAGCATGACCATTACACAGATGCATTCTGTGCTGGGGACAATAAAAGGCCACTCTAAAATGTGCAGTTTTGTCACAGAACACAATGCCACAGATGTCTCAAATTTAGAGGGAGCGTGCGATTGGCAAGCTGACTGCAGGTATATCCACCAGAGCTGTTGCCAGATCATTTAATGTTAATTTCTCTACCATAAGCCGAGGCGGCTTTAGAGATGTCGTTTTAGAGATTTTGGCAGAACGTTCAACCGGCATCACAACCACAGACCACATGTAACCACGCCAGCCCAGGACCTCCACATCCGGCTTCTTCACCTGTGGGATCGTCTGAGACCAGCCACCTGGACAACTGGTGAAACTGTTGGTTTGCACAACCAAAGAATTTCTGCACAAACTGTCAGAAGCTCATCTGCGTGCTCGTCGTCCTCACCAGGGTCTTGAACTGACTGCAGTTTGGAGTCGTAACCAACTTCAGTGGGTAAATGCTCACCTTTGATGGCCACTGGCACACTGGAGAAGTGTGCTCTTCACTGATGAATCCCGGTTTCAACTGTACCGGGCAGATGGCAGACAGCGTGTATGACGTTGTGTGGGCAAGCGGTTTACTGATGTCAACAGCTCCATGGTTGGGATGGGGTTATGGTATAGGCAGGCATAAGCCACGTACATTTTATCGCAATTCCTGGAAGCTGAAAATGTCCCAGTTCTTCCATGGCCTGCATACACACCAGACATGTCACCCATTGAGCTGTTTGGGATGCTCTGGATCAACGTATTCCAGTTCCCGCCAATATCCAGCAACCTTGCACAGCGATTGAAGAGGAGTGGGACAACATTCCACAGGCCACAATCAACAGCCTGATCAACTCTATGTGAAGGAGATGTTGTGCTGCATGAGGCAAATGGTGGTATTCCATATCTATATTCCATAGATTAGAGCCTAATGAATTTATTTAAATTGACAGATTTCCTTATAAGAACTGTAACTCAGTAAAATCTTTGAAATTGTTGCATGTTGCGTTTTATATTTTTTGTTCAGTGTAACTCAGAAAACACGGCTATATTTTGAATGTATTCTAAGGTCTCTGAGAACATGGCCAGAAAACATGTGATAACCTCAGCTTGCGGAAGGCGAGTCTTAACCCCTGTGCACTCTGTTAATTGAAAGGCCACATTAGGTTAATGGACACAGCAGCAACCTCCAGTCTCACTAGCTGTGCTTACACCACATCTCCCATCCTAACAGTAGCCAAGACTTCCCTCAAGATTAATGGGTCCAGCTTTGACTATTGGCACAACAGTTATCTGAGCGTTTATGAGCCCACTGTTGCGTGGGGTCCTCATATTTCCTCATAAAGACCTAGAGTCACATCAGACACTGACTTGGTTTAGCCCTGCAGGGTCTCTGCTTCACCTAGCGCTGTGATCCTGACAACTTTACTGTCCCCTCTGCAGCTTTATGGCTGTTTTCCACTGGCTGTTAATGGTTCTGAATCACTAACAAACTAGCCCTGTTTTCTGTCCCCTGACGCGTATGCTGTTATGTGACTTCACAGCAACAGTTAGAGGAGGATCCCCCTGTGGGCTTTGATTCCCCTCTACCTGAAGGATCAAACACACGCTGAAGAGAACAGCACAAGGGCCTGTCACTGGCAGTTATGTTAACAGATTGCCTTGCCTAAACTTGTGTCTGCCACTGAGCGAGTAGGCGGCCTGTGTGCGTGCATGTGAGTGCGTGTGCGTGTGTGTGTGTGTGTGTGCGTGAGTGTGTGACGTGAGCTCCGTTACTGTAGCCCTGTACCGTCTCTTTGCAGTCTGTGCTGATGTGCTGTCTGTTGCCAGGTGTCTGCAGCCTGTCTGCCTGTCTGCCATCCTGCCCCCCTGTGCTTGCTGTGTGGTGTGTGCCTGACCGGGGGATTGGAAATGTAATAACTGGAGCATGTGCCATAATTGAGCTGTGTTTTGAACCAGAATATCACAGATTGCTTTTGACACACTTCACCAAACCTTTCAAGTCCCTTCGGATTGAAGCAGAATATTTTGATATTGTACCGTGAATCCGTAAATATATATTTTGATAGTTCTCTCTACGTGTAGTTGAGTAAGTGCAATGATGGAAAAAGTTTTCTTCCATCCTGAGACCTGTTGGCAGAGTCCAAACTACAGGTGAAGTGCAGACTAGTGTACGAAAACAAAAATCACAATAGCAATGTTCTTTAGGTGTGGACTAGAGCCTGTTATAAGACTAGAGGAGTGACAGCTGGATAAAGACATTCATTCAGACACTATAGAGTCACGTAAGACTCACACACACATAGAGCTGGTTGGCGAGCACAATGGATCCCTGTGGAAGAGCAGATGTATGAATTGATGTGTGATTGGCTGATGGCCGGTAGATGCAGTCGGGCAGAGCGTGGCAGCCCTACACGTTGCCTGGATACAGCCGTCCCCTTATTGCATGTGAGGCCTTGAGAATGACTGAAAGGCTAAGTGTTCTGCAGAGGCATCCACCCACTCTCTGTTCCTCCTACTCATATTCTCACTACTGTTTCCCTGCTATTTACAATCCGCATGAATTACAACCCACATTCACTCACTTATGTGTCTCCCATTTGATCTTTTAATTACTGATATATCTGCTAAGCCCCTAAACTCTGTATCTGTGCTGTCTAATTATTATTTAGATTAACATACTGTACTGTCCGACCACCGTCCACACATTCATTCTTCTATGTTTATTTGGTACAGTGAGTCTTATTATAGTAATTGGAAAGGTAGCGAAGAAGCATTGTGAAAAGTGGAGAGGCGTTGCCCGCTGTATTGCGTCAGGCTGGCTGTCCGAGTAGAGGGCTGTGTGTTTGTACTGTATGTGGTACCGCTGTCAGATCCTAATTAGATCACTCTTTTGTTGCTGATAAATTTCCTGATAAGCAGGATATTCAAGAGTATAGTGTATTTAAGGTTTGAAAAGGCTGCTAAAGAGTCATTTCCACTTTTAAATTGTCAGACTTGATTCACCACGACGAAAAATGTATCAATCCCTACAAAAATTGTCCATTCATTATAATCCACATAATAATTCACATTTCCTGTTGCTGCAGGATTATTTTCCTGGTGTAGAAAACTGGCTCAAATGAAGATCCTACATCTGTATCAAACAGAGCGGTATCTAAAGCGTCTGTGCCTGGCCTGGTGTTTATGATTATGTCTTTGTTCTAAAGTGGTCTGTTGGTAGAACGTAACCTGTGGCATTCTGCCTACACATTCTTTCCCCGACAAACCTTTTGTTATTGTGCTGTGATTTTCAGGTTGGCAGGTAAATACACTTGTGAAATGTGTTATCAGCTGACTAAAAATAAACCTCACTGATGATAATTCACTTTTTAAAATCTTTTGTGGTGGTTGTTTTTTGTCAGTTATCTACCATTCAGTTTTTACCGCAGTGACATCATGCAGAGAGTCCAGACATAGAACAGAGCTGTCTCTGATGGAACACAGACATGCATACCAACAGGGCCACCAAGAATGGCTGGTGAAGCAAGGCCATACCCCGTTCATGATGGCTAAACCCTGGTTTAAGACCTTTGGTGGTCACGACGCCGAGCTACTTCATCAGGTCGTGTTTCAAACTAGGAGTCAAAATCTGCCTGCTAATGTATCCCTGCTAGTGTGTGTAATGCATACTGCCCAGACGTGTGTAGTATGCAATATAGGTTTGTATATTCTCCAGGCCAACTCAGACGTGTGTCTGTAGCAGTCCTGACTCAGAAGCTCAGACGGTGACTCAGTAAGCGGCTGCTTGGCTTGTCTCTCTCTCTTTGGGAACTCGTCCACAGATACTGTCAACCCGTTAAAGTCTTCTGCTACTGGCCCACGCGTTGCTCCAAGCACTGTGAAAGACAACACTGTTCAGTACAGCTACAGATGGCCCTGCAACCCTATTTCACCCCCATGACAATGTCTTTATGCTTGTTTATAAACACTTTGGAAATGTACTGTATGTCTCTAAATCATAAGATAACTGAAGACTGCAATGACTGCATCACCCTTGCCTTCTCTATTACACTCATCCATTCACATCAGCCCTTTCCATCTGATCCCACCCCTCTTTCTCCCTGGGACAAATAAAATGCAGAGGAGAGAGAGAAAGGAGGGGGGTGGCAGGGTTCCACACTCATTTATCCAAGCCATCTAAAACCAGATTAAGTCGTAAAGTGAATCTCCTGCCAGGTCACTGTAAAGGTCAGTGCACAATAAACACTGACTGATGCTTTTTCACCACTGGTGACAAACCATAACATAAAATACCCCATATAACAGCTTTTTACCCTGCAGGTGATCTGCAGAGGTTTGAGGACTCTACTCTATAAATGGCCCTATCCTGATTTGTGCTAACAAAGATGTAGATGATTTATCCTACAGATTTGTAATTCCATAATTGGAGATTAGTCTCTGCTTGTTTACGTGCTTTTAACTTTATCATAGTGACACACCTTATTGGCTTACTGTCCCTGTCCACTTAGTATGTCATATCTCTCTCCTGCTCTCTCCACTCCCCTCTCCTCCCTCCCAAGGCCCATGACATGCTCTTGGTGAACCCTTGTCGCTGTTGCCATGACAACTACTCTCGCTCTGCAAAACTATTCACTTTTCTGTGATGGTGTGATAAGTGCTGCAATTATGTCAATTCTGCCCAGGCAAAGTGTTGTTGTAAATCACCGATCACTGTCACTACGGCTAGCTGCCTTATGGTTGCAGATGAAGTGTGTGCTCTCATCTATCGCTGTTCCTCTTTGTTATTCATCCTCTAGCCCTCGTTCATCGCTCTTTCTCTCACATCCTCTTACACTGAATCATTATACATACTTAGGAAAGCATGTATACTGATTTACATTTACAGAGGGGAACCATTACATACGGAATCTTGTTCTGTATATCTAGCCCAGTTTCAATTGGTTTCAAAGCTAAGTTCAGTTAATTTGACATGATGGGTTATGTGTATGCCTTGGACCTTTATCCAGAACATTCTCCCTATTTTCTCTGTGACATTTTACCTCTTGGTTGTCTCAAGGCATGGATTTGCGCAAGTTTAAGCTTTGTTTTGTAGGCTTACGGTTGATATAGTTCCAGTGCTTGCCTTACACTGAGACTTTTTGTAAGTATCTAACTCAATCTGCTTATTAATTTATGCATTTGATTCACATTTCCTTGCACGTCCCTTCAGGATTTTGTTTACAGCAAAAAATGTTGATTATGTGTTTAGTCACGGCGTGTGTACGTGTTGCCTGTGTGAATATTCATCACCTCTCCCTCGCTCTGAACAATAACCAATGCTGTGGAGGCAGGCTCTCTGGGGCTCTATATTATGACTACATTTTGTGAGAAAACAAAATCCTTTTGGACTTCGGTACAGGTTTTTTTCCGGCTGTTCGAGCACACACATTTTTTGATGGTTTCTCGAGGAAAGCAGACGTCGGTAACCAAAGTCTATGCCCCTTTGTCGTTGATTGGTCAATTGTAGGGATTCTCCAATAGATTTTGTTGTCATTCAATGAGAGACGACTTGTTTTCATGCACATTTTTTTCATTGAGAAATACTGCACCAAACATCTTGTAATGTAAAATTGCACAACCAAGATCTCCTCTGCAAAATGTCAACATTTCTGGAATGTTCTTAGATTAATTCTGGCAATTTTTTAGGAAGTGTATACTGGCTACGGCATCTCAAAATAGACACACAGTGCAGTTGCTGTTTTTCAATCGAAGGTCTTTTTAAGGGAGTATGCAAGCATACTCGTTTGGTTCGCCTACTATGCGCCAGCCGAACTGAAGCATGCCTTTAGGAGGATGGAGATTTTAGCTAGGGAGGAGAGAGAGTACAGACATAGCTCCCATCAACAATCAGACCGTAGGCTCTGTCTGTTGAGTCTAAGACAAATACCCGGGGTGTCTGTCTAGACTCGTTGGTGGTGCAGGGGTAACATTTAGAATATTGTTATGCACACAGGGAGCAAGGACTTTAGATCACAAAGCACATAGCACCTTTAAAGTCCAGTCACTCTGGAAAATTAACACAGATTTATTTTTGATTTGATGTCAATTCTATATTGACCACATTTCTTCCAACTCGTTTCTCATCCAATGGATATGTGCCTGTTTTGGTTTATAATTGAATCCATAAAAAAAATGTTTGAGGTAATTTAATTGCGTTTTAGAATGGTGACAAATCATGGCTGTCCGCATGAATAGTGATACAGAATAAGAGACACAGGTTGGAGATTAAATTCTTCAGGAATGGAGAGACTGAGATTAAGACTGGAGTAATGGAGATTAATGTTATGGGAACCTGGGTATATGACCTATAATCTACAGGCCTAATGTTTAACCTTGTAAGTGCATGAGGAGTCTCAGACGGCTAAAGAGGACAAACCATTTGTAAGTGTTTGTACTGCATGTGCTCGAGGAGAGCCCTTGGAAACAAAGAGCATCATTGAGTGCTAGTGTATGAAACAGCAGTCAGTCAGTGTGTTGGGTGTGTGCCTCACACGTAGTCCACTCATTATCAGAGGAAGGATAGAACCAGTGTTGTAGTGGTGCCTGCAGAAGTGGGTATACTCTAATTTTGTCCCCCAAAAATCTGAACGGCCTGCCCGTTGAAGGACAGAAGCCCAGTGTGAACAATTATATGTCAAACAGTGACATACACTCTGAATGACCTAAAATCACTTTCACAATCAGGCCGGCCCAAGCTGTACTGTGTCAGTAGGCTAATAGTAGGCCTACTATTGAATCAGATAAATTAGGTTGTCAACTGAGTCAGACATTCAAAGGTTTCAGATTTTTCAGGTTTTCACAACCAAATGTTATGTTCCAAGTCCATAACAATGCTTGAACCACATCAGGAGACCACTTTTAAGGTATGGGGGAAAAAATCTAAGAAATATTTAGATTTTTGAGTGTATTTACCCTTTTAATTCAAGTGTGCTGGCACCTAGCACTGTTATAGCTAGTTAACATTTAATAGAGCATGTTTTTGGGAAGCCTTTCCAAATTACTAGAAGATGGTTAGGCCTATCATTAGCATTGCTATATTTTCCCTGTTTCTTAATTGTTTGACACCTGGGCGTTTTACTTCATATTAAGAGGCATGTCTTACCGTGCTTCAAAGTAGCCTATAGCCAAAAAAAAAACATAGAAACGTGGAGGCAATTATTTTCATAAAGACTTACTCATATGTGTTCTCCTGTCTTTAATTCTTTAAACTTCCTTTCATTGTCTAGCAGCCAAAGGAATGATCCTAGTCATATTAGCAACCCATGATAGTTGTTACATCTTTAGATCTTCTCTCTTTCTAAGTTACTAATGGATATTTCCATCTCTGTCCATGAAACCGCTTGTGCGATGTGAATTTTAGAACTGTGTTTTCACTCAATTACATTTTGGAACGTTTACCCGTAGGCCCACCGCTGTGTGTTCATTGTTGCGCCTAAAATGGGAACAAATAATAGTTTATCAACATTTAAAACTTAACATTCCAATCTGTTCCATCAGCCTTATTAATTGATACGGCGTGTACTTTCACCACACTACTTTGATATGTGTCAGTGGGGATTGAGAAGTGAGTATACACAATGCCCACTGAAAGGATAAGTGGATATACGGCGTATACCTGCGAATACCCTCCACTACACCACTGGATAGAACTAAACACACATATTAGTCTAAATGATTACCACAAACTAACCATAGACAGTATTACTGGATAATTACATGTTCCCAGGGCTTTTGCATTATACATAGCATATTTGTACATCATTACAGGGAATTACGTGTGTGGAATGCATGTTATAGTAAACATGGAATTAAACTGTATGTGTGTTTGTGCATTAGTGTGTGTACATCGATTAGATGTGTGATTGAAAGGGGTCTTTTGAACTTCACTGCACTGGTCTTTTGTCTGTCTGTCTGTCTGTCTGTCTGTCTGACCTCACCCCCCCCTGCCTTCCCTTTGCATCCTCATCTACAGCCTGACTGACTTTCATCTAGTATTATCTTCAATGGGCTTACAGTATGTGTGTTTTTGTGCTTGCGTGTGTGTGTGTGTGTGCTTAAATGATTGTTTATGGTGAATATGTGCGTTGTGTGGCTGCCTCAGCTGTGGGTGAAATCATAAACAGGACCATGGCTGAGTTGACATTTAACCTATTGTCTTAATGTCATTCATGGGCTGGCCAGCACATTATGTGTGCATTAGCTGTCTACTCACTGAAGATGACTAGTCTCCTCCCCCTGGGGAGACACACACACAGCCCGCTAACAGTATTGATGTTCTGCAGTGACGTGGTGACCCATATAAATCAATTCATCCCTGCTCTTAGTGACTGACATTAGAATAGCAATAACCACAAAATGAAATGTATGCAAACAACGTGATGAAGGTCACCACAAAGCTTTGGTGGTTCTACGTAGGTGGGGGGGGGGCGTTGTATAACCACTGCGATACAAAATTACACACACACTGCATCTCTGAAAGGACAACTTTGTGAACACGATGCAATTGTTGTCAAATCTCATGAGAGAAAAATCATGAATCTCAATACTGTAGCAGTTCTTCTCAGAATGGCAGAAAATAAAGAGAAATTTGATTTTTTTCTTTGTCAGCTGCTCATTTATCTAATTAACCGTTAAATTGGCTCCAGGATTTCCTTATTAAGGCGAGTCCAGCGGGAAAAACACAAATAATTGAATTCTAGAGATTGACAGCCAGATATGCACCATAATCCACAGCCTACTCGGCGCTTGCTGGGCCGCTACTTACACTGTCCTCCTGTGCTTTCTCTAAAACCCAGAAAATCACGCTGATATCCAGTATGTGCCTCATTCAGACAGCAGGCACCCTTCAGTCAGAACAGAGCTGAACCAATCAGAGGGGAGAGAGCGGGGAGGGCTCCCTGTAATGAGGAGGGGGTGGGAGGCACAGAGTAGAGCAGGCCAAATCAATAAAGGCCTCCGCTGCATTACCGTTGTGTGATAGCATTTAGGAAGACACATGTTCATTTCCATGGCTCTATAAAGCGATGTTGCCTCCGTCTGTGGTCTCTCTCATAACTGAATGGTTCCACAGGGATCTCTTGGGGAGAATGAAGCTGGTGGTATTTAAGGGCATCGCTGCTTTGTTATGTATGAGTGGTGTGTCAGATGTGGGATAACCAGCAGCATTCTCTGTTAAGGCTGACCCTTCCTATCTCAGCCTCATCACTGTTGTTATCTGCTGGCCTGTCTATCCCGACAGAGAGGCCAGAGGCTAAAGGCTACGAGCAGACAGAGGACATTTAGCCAGCACAGTGCTGCTGCTGAGAGTGCCTGGGGTCGCCTCAGTTTGTGGTAGAGTGACAGCGTGGTAGTGTCTAGGCCTGCTGACATCCACCCCAGCTCTACTCTTGAGTATTGATTGCTGGAGACAGGGGGGATGGGGAGCTAGCCAAAATGAACCACGCCAGCACCTCCGGTAAACAGGAATCTGACACCCTGATCACAAAGTAGGTCTTTACAGGAAGAACACAAATCACAGGATCATGTTTTCACATGTGTAGTTTCATGTTATAACATATTGCTTTGCATGTTTTCACATGTATAATAAATGTATATATTTTTTGTTTAGGGGGTAGATCAGCTTTAATATTGCAGATATATTGTAGCTTCCATCAATGTAATTGTCTGCGTCACATATTAACTTCACATAAGATCACATGTGTTTTTGGAACACTTCACATGTGATCACGTGATATTCATGTGGTTTTCCCATAAGGGGGAATACACACACACACACACACACACACACAATAAATAATTGTTACTACCACGGGGCAGAAACACATCACTGTCAGTCACCTTGTATGCCGTCAGATTGGCTCCCATCTAATCCTTCTGTAGGTCAGGGAATCCTACGTACTAAGCCTCATTATCTAAAATTAGTTGGCTATTAGTTTCACTGCCCTCCAATAACATCCAGCTTTGTTATGTAGAGCATGTGACCTGCATAGGGGGGGCTTTTCTGTGTGATTTTGACAGGATTCAGAGTTACAGGATGTATGTGCACTGGAGCATAGAGCCTCAGCTTCAAATGGACCCCTCCATTAACACTAAACCGCCTGGCCTTTCAGCCTATAAGTACCCACTAGAGAACGTTGCCGGGCATCACCTTTAGCAAATGCATCAGATGCATATCAACCTGCAAGGTGCAGCAAACATAACCACCAACGCTTGATAAATAGTGCATAAACTGATATAAAGGATAAATTGCATGAATACATATTTGTGGAAATGTATATAACACTAACAACAATAGTCAAGGATATATTTAGTGTAATTCTAAATCCTAGAAAAAACATAGGCCTGTAGTCTATTTTCGTTTCCTTACAATAAAGAAATGACAGTGTAATCCATTTGATAAACTGTATTAGTAGATTTGATTAGTAATGGATTTATAGTAATGAATACAGTCCAATGAGAGCTTCTTTTGACAAAGTATAAATAAACAGGTTATTATAATATAACCAGGCAGGTGCACAGCTGAAATGATTTGCTGTATTTCTAAACCACCAGTGCAATTCTAAAGGATCAATTGCATAAATAAATAGCATATTTACATTTTATAATGTTACTAGATCTTGCTTAGTAGCTAGAGCAATGCTGCCGTGCTAGTGGTCATGTGATAAATGCTGCCGTGCTAGTGGTCATGTGATAAATGCTGCCGTGCTAGTGGTCATGTGATAAATGCTGCCGTGCTAGTGGTCATGTGATAAATGCTGCCGTGCTAGTGGTCATGTGATAAATGCTGCCGTGAGAGTGGTCATGCGATAAATGCTGCCGTGCTAGTGGTCATGTGATAAATGCTGCCGTGCTAGTGGTCGTGATAAATGCTGCCGTGCTAGTGGTCATGTGATAAATGCTGCCGTGAGAGTGGTCATGCGATAAATGCTGCCGTGAGAGTGGTCATGTGATAAATGCTGCCATGGGAGTGATCATGTGCTGAATGCTGCCTTGAGAGTGGTCATGTGCTGAATGCTGCCGTGAGAGTGGTCATGCGATAAATGCTGCCGTGAGAGTGGTCATGTGCTGAATGCTGCCTTGAGAGTGGTCATGTGCTGAATGCTGCCTTGAGAGTGGTCATGTGCTGAATGCTGCCTTGAGAGTGGTCATGCGATAAATGCTGCCATGGGAGTGGTCATGTGCTGAATGCTGCCTTGAGAGTGGTCATGTGCTGAATGCTGCCGTGAGAGTGGTCATGCGATAAATGCTGCCTTGAGAGTGGTCATGTGCTGAATGCTGCCTTGAGAGTGGTCATGTGCTGAATGCTGCCTTGAGAGTGGTCATGCGATAAATGCTACCATGGGAGTGGTCATGTGCTGAATGCTGCCTTGAGAGTGGTCATGTGCTGAATGCTGCCTTGAGAGTGGTCATGTGATAAATGCTGCCGTGAGAGTGGTCATGTGATAAATGTTGCCGTGCGAGTAGTCGTGATAAATGCTGCCTTGCGAGTGGTCATGTGATAAATGCTGCCGTGCGAGGGGTCATGTGATAAATGCTGCCGTGAGAGTGGTCATGTGATAAATGCTGCCGTGAGAGGGGTCATGTGATAAATGCTGCCATGAGAGTGGTCATGTGATAAATGTTGCCGTGAGAGTGGTCATGTGATAAATGCTGCCTGGAGAGTGGTCATGTGATAAATGCTGCTGTGAGAGTGGTCATGTGATAAATGCTGCCTGGAGAGTGGTCATGTGATAAATGCTGCCGTGCGAGTGGTCATGTGATAAATGCCGCTGTGAGAGTGGTCATGTGATAAATGCTGCCTGGAGAGTGGTCATGTGATAAATGCTGCCGTGCGAGTGGTCATGTGATAAATGCTGCTGTGAGAGTGGTCATGTGATAAATGCTGCCTGGAGAGTGGTCATGTGATAAATGCTTCCGTGCGAGTGGTCATGTGATACATGCTGCTGTGAGAGTGGTCATGTGATAAATGCTGCCTTGAGAGTGGTCATGCGATAAATGCTGCCTTGAGAGTGGTCATGTGCTGAATGCTGCCTTGAGAGTGGTCATGCGATAAATGCTGCCATGGGAGTGGTCATGTGCTGAATGCTGCCTTGTGAGTGGTCATGTGATAAATGCTGCCGTGTGAGTGGTCATGTGATAAATGCTGCCTGGAGAGTGGTCATGTGATAAATGCTGCTGTGAGAGTGGTCATGTGATAAATGCTGCCGTGCGAGTGGTCATGTGATAAATGCTGCCTGGAGAGTGGTCATGTGATAAATGCTGCCGTAAGAGTGGTCATGTGATGCATGCTGCCGTGCGAGTAGTCGTGATAAATGCTGCCTTGCGAGTGGTCATGTGATAAATGCTGCCGTGCAGTGGTCATGTGATAAATGCTGCCGTGCGAGTGGTCATGTGATAAATGCTGCCGTGAGAGTGGTCATGTGATAAATGCTGCTGTGAGAGTGGTCATGTGATAAATGCTGCTGTGAGAGTGGTCATGTGATAAATGCTGCTGTGAGAGTGGTCATGTGATAAATGCTGCCATGAGAGTGGTCATGTGATAAATGCTGCCTGGAAGGTGGTCATGTGATAAATGCTGCCATGAGAGTGGTCATGTGATAAATGCTGCCTGGAGAGTGGTCATGTGATAAATGCTGCCTGGAGAGTGGTCATGTGATAAATGCTGCCTGGAGAGTGGTCATGTGATAAATGCTGCCTGGAGAGTGGTCATGTGATAAATGCTGCCTGGAGAGTGGTCATGTGATAAATGCTGCCTGGAGAGTGGTCATGTGATAAATGCATGGACTGCACAGATATTCTTGGAAAAGGGGAAATTTGGAAATAGAACTGCACCTCTTGAATTATGAGTTATTTGACAAAAGTAAGTGTAATAGAAACTGCAGAATATGCTCTTTCTGATACTTTATATAAATGAAAATGTTTTACCTGCAAGTGACTGAAGGAGGATTTGATAAAGTGATGCTTCTTTCCCTGCATCTGTCAATTACAAGATGAGCCATTCTCTTCATGTACAATTTGATAACTGATAATCCTAATATTATCACTCATCAGATTTATTGTAACTGTATTTTTGTCTGTAGGCTAACTCTTATTATGTGAGAAATTAGTTTCGGGAAGGTTTAGGTGTAGTGTCGATGGGCCGACTGTACAGGCTTTGTTTCCCACTCATCAAGTTGGATCGAGTCCAGGAGCAGTTTTGCATTATTCTAAAGGCCCGTTGCAACACACAGCATGTTTTCAATTACCTTACAATACATTTGATTAGTAATAGAGTCACAGTCAATAGACCAGTCCTGTAGCAGCATATGTTTACAAAGTAAAACGGAAAAGGGAATGGTATCAACCCACAAGGTGCGCAAATTATTATTATTAGTCAAATTATTAACAATGCTGATAAATAGGCATAACACAAAATCATTACACTATTGTCTTTCTAAATTAAATCAACCTCTTCTTCCTCCTTATCATTCAGTTAGGCCTAATTAAAATTCAATTGTGAAGTAAGTTGCAAAAACATTCTGACATGAGCAGTGTAAAATACAAACATTTAGGAAAAATCAGGGAAGGAGCACGACATAGCTTTTTTGGGGGCTAATTTACAAAATCAAAAGTCAGTGGCCGTTGGCCTATTGTCACGCCCTGACCTTAGAGATCCTTATTATTCTCTGTGTTTGGTTAGGTCAGGGTGTGACTCGGGTGGGAAATTCTATGTTTTCTGTTTCTTTGTTTTTGAGTGTGGTTCCCAATCAGAGGCAGCTGTCTATCGTTGTCTCTGATTGGGGATCATACTTAGGCAGCCCTTTTTCCCACAATTAGGTTGTGGCATCTTGTTTTCTGTTTAGTTACTGTTGCTTGACAGAACTGTGCATTTTCGTTATTTTGTTTGAGTGTTTAAAACTAATTAAAATCATGATCACTTTCCACGCTGTGCCTTGGTCTACTCTTTCTATCACCAACGAGAGCTGTTACACCTATGGCAGTTCTACTGTTAAGGTTTGGAGTTAGGGTTAGTTTTTTTGGGGTTAGGTTTAGGGTTAGGGAAATCTTGGAATGGGAATAAATATTGACTTACCAAAAAGTCCTGAAAATGAATGAAAACAAAGCTGTGTGTTTGTGTGCTTCAGTCCTGGAGTTTGTGTGTGAGTTTTTAATAGACTAACAGCACCCTGGGGAACTCTTGTAGTGAGTGAGTTTGATGAAGAGGGCCCAATAGAAGAAAACATCAAATAATACTGTACTGTATCAAACTGACAGACAGCCTATACCTCCACACCATCCACAAACCAACATGGATTCTGAGTGCTGTGTGTTAGTAATGTGTTGACTGTAAACCCAACTGACACTGATGAAAAGTTTGGGCAAGCAATTCATTCAAAACAACGAGAAACCATTTTGGATATGTTATAGTAGCTTGGATGTGTTCATTTTTATCCAAATCACCCAGTGTGATGAAAATAGGTTCTAACCCCAGTTCCTATAATTGAATCCACAGCGGCACATGTTGAGCGGGTCAATGTCATGAAATCACTGAAATTAGGTTATGGATGGTAGAAGATTATACCTGTAAAGAAAATCCATGCAGCCTCAATACAGTATCCATCATGATAAACATGTTTTTCTTGGTCCCGTTTTCTCCATGCAGGCGTTTTAGGGTCCCACCAGGACTGTTACAACTGTTTAAATGAATAAGCCATCAGATGTGATTGTGCTCCCAGCCTCCAATGGAAGGGCTGTGTCTGTCACATCAATCAGCTGGTATGGCAGGGAGGCTGATCTCCCAGGACCTGGCTGAGGAGAGGAGTGGAGAGGGCAGCTTGCTGATCCCCCTGGCTGGGGAGATTGAGATTCGCAAAGAGCCGACTACCTCAGGGGGATTGCTTCTTCCATCAGCTCTCTGTGTTTTTATTACTGCCATGATTAATGCAATAATGCAGACCCTATTAACCTCCCCCTCTCTTCTGCATGCACACGCCCCGCCCCCACACATCCCCCAAGGGAATTTACAGATTCACATAGGCACGCCCATGCGGTGTCACATGATTCTACCTCTCCCGGTGGAAACAAAGGCAAACAGCTCAGAGATTAGAGATCAGTTAACCCATAGACAGAGTCATTAGGAAATGGTCCTGTGTTATACTGCATCAACAATATCCTTCTATAAGCTGATTGAGCACAATGGCAGTCTTATCTTTAGCTCTCCTAGCTACTCCATCCAGGTTTCTCAGTTTGCTTCAGATCCCCAACTGATATGGGAAAAGTATGTTGTTGTTGTTTCTTACACATGATTCCCCAGTAGAAGGCTCAGTCTAAAAGGATGTTCATATAACCGTGCCAACATGTAGTCCTACTGTACCTACGCACTCTGCCTGAAGAAAAGGGAACGGTCACTGGTGGACCCCTTTGTGATGACCACTCTCACAGCAGCATGTCTATCCTATGAATGCAGTATTTGTCATGTTTTAGGGTGTTCTCCATCTCATTTCACCGCAATCATTTGTGCTGCTCTTTTCACCCCTCAGTGAGATGAGCTATTCCAGCCATAACAGGAGTGTTTTGTATTGATGGTGAGGCATAGTGAGAGTGGTGTTGCTTGCCATACAATACAAGGTACCTGACTCGCCTAATCAACGCCCATTGACTATTTTCTGCTGACTGCTTGCAGTGTGCAGATTTCTTTTCAATGGAGTTCCTGTGAAAGTAGAGTGATTTTTTTTGTTGTTGTCTCCTTTCTGTCAAGATATGTAGTTATTATGGATGTATGCCTTATCTCAGATCAAATTGGGGACTTTTTGTTATACTGAAACAGAAACGCATCATATACAATCTGAAACAATCCCCCAGACCCTCTCAATCATGTTCCTTCAACCCTACCCACACACACACCGACACGCAGGTGCACACACACCCAGGATCCTGGATCGGCCCCCCTCCCCAGATAGCATATGAACATGTCATAAGCCATGGCAAATCGTTTTAGAATTACAGGAAATTAGTTTTAAAATGCAAAATTCTCTCAGCCTCATTGCAAAATGTGTAGAATTAAATAAGTACACAACCAATACACTTTTATTAGATTTTTAGATTGGCTATAAAAGTGCACATAATTCTCTCTCCCCATAGCAAAATGTGTAGAATTGCAGCTGTTTCCCCTTAAAACTATATAGGAAAACAATTGGGCAGAGGGTCCCATGCCAAACTGCAGTACGCCACTGACACACAAACACACCACGGACACCTGCTCATTCGCATGCATGTGCACACATTCATGTGAAAGCAGTTGGCCGCATCAGTGGAAAAGCCTCACTCCTGTAGATGGTTGCTAATGGCTACACCATCCGGGGGAGCACACAGAGCGAGATGATGATGATAATGTCAGTCCCAGTGAACCCACTAAAATGGAACAGCTATTTCCTGGCAGGCAGCCAAGTGACGGCTGTATTATTATTTTAATCAAAAACTGTTTCTCAGAAAGGGGAAAAGAATGTTATATTTCTACTCAATGTAATCAACATATTCTTTCAGCACATTCACATGAAATTCAAGGACAAAGTAGACTGTGCATGTATTTCCTTTTGAAAACTTTGAGATTTGTTCCATGCATTTGTATTCAAAGTTTGTACTAATGTGGTGTTCACATTCTTAGATACAGTTGAAGTCGGAAGTTTACGTACACTTAGGTTGGAGTCATTAAAACTCGTTTTTTTCAACCACTCCACAAATTTCTTCTTAACAAACTATCGTTTTGGCAAGTCGGTTGAGACATCTACTTAGTGCATGACACAAGTCATCTTTTCCCCCAAAAAATGATAAACAGATTATTTCACTTATAACTCAATGTATCACAATTCCAGTTGGTCAGAAGTTTACATACAGTAAATTGACTGCGCCTTTAAACAGCTTGGAAAATTCCTGAAAATTATGTCATGGCTTTAGAAGCTTCTGATAGGCTAATTGACATCATTTGAGTCAATAGGAGGTGTACCTGTGGATGTATTTCAAGGCCTACCTTCAAACTCGGTGCCTCTTTGCTTGACATCATCGTAAAATCAAAAGAAATCAGCCAAGACTTCAGAAAAAAAATATTGTAGACTTCCACAAGTCTGGTTCATCCCTGGGAGCAATTTCCAAATACCTGAATGTACCACGTTCATCTGTACAAACTATAGTACGCAAGTATAAACACCATGGGACCATGCAGCCGTCATACCTCTCAGGAAGGAGACGTGGTCTGTCTCCTAGAGATGAACGTACTTTGGTGCGAAAAGTGCAAATCAATCCCAAGGACCTTGTGAAGATGCTGGTACAAAAGTATCTATATCCACAGTAAAATAAGTCCTATATCGACATAACCTGAAAGGCCGCTGAGCCATAAAGAAGCCAGACTACGGTTTGCAACAGCACGTGGGGACAAAGATCGTACTTTTTGGAGAAATGCCCTTTGGTCTGATGAAACAAAAATATAACTGTTTGGCCATAATAACCATCGTTATGTTTGGCGGAAAAGGGGGGATGCTTGCAAGCCGAAGAACACCGTCTCAACTGTGAAGCATGGGGGTGGCAGCATCATGTTGTGGGGGTGCTTTGCTGCAGGAGGACTGGTGCACTTCCCAAAATAGATGGCATCATGAGGTAGGAAAATTATGTGGATATATTGAAGCAACATCTCAAGACATCAGTCAGGAAGTTAAAGCCTGGTCGCAAATGGGTCTTCCAAATGGTAAATGACCCCAAGCATACTTCCAAAATTGTGGCAAAATGGCAACAGGACAACAAAGTCAAGGTATTGGAGTGGCCGTCACAAAGCCCTGACCTCAATCCTATAGAAAATGTGTGGCCAGAACTGAAAAGGTGTGTGCGAGCAAGGAGGCCTACAAACCTGACTCAGTTACACCAGAAATTTGGCCCATTCCTCCTAACTTATTGTGGGAAGCTTGTGGAAGGCTTCCTGAAACGTTTGACCCAAGTTAACCAATTTAAGGCAATGCTACCAAATACTAATTGAGTGTATGTAAACTTCTGACCCACTGGGAATGTGATGAAAGAAATAAAAGCTGAAATAAATAATTATCTTTACTATTATTCTGACATTTCACATTCTTAAATGAAGTGGTGATCCTAACTAACCTAACACAGGGCATTTCTACGAGGATATGCGTGATCAGGGGTCTATTCAGTCTGCTGATTCTGTTGAAACATTTCTTAAATGGAAGCAAACGGAACGAAACGGGGATAAATATTCCTGGATTTGTCCTATAGAAACTCTCATTTGCAACTGTTGGACTAATGAATACACCCTAGATCAGCTAGATGCAGGCAAGAGTGTGCAAGGCTGTCTGTCCATGTGCCTCTCTCTGTCACCTCAAATTTTCTCTCTACCTGTATGCACTTACGTTGTAGACTTTCATTCATAGGCTAGGTTGTAGCAACCTCATGATGGGTATAGGGAAAATGTAAGTATCATGTAGTAGCCTGAACTACGATCTTACATTGAACTGGGTGAATGGAATATGAATGATAGTCATCCTATATGCTGTAATAGAAATAAGGCCATGTTCATAATTATTTTTTTAAAGTCTACCCTCATCTTAAATGGCACTGACCGCCGCTGCTCTAGACATATGAAATATGTTCGTGAAATGAATCACCAGCCTTGTGATGTGGCTTAATGAACTGTGTCCACTGTGTTGACTGTGTTCAGTCTGCATCGCAGCAGCATCGGCAGTAGCAGCGATGCTTTCCATTGAATGCAGAGCTGTGTGAACACCGCCCTTATCCCTTCCACCTGAGTGCACAGTACAGGGGAGAAGCAGAGCATAGGAAAGAGGGAGAGAGGGAAGACGGCCTTCTCTCAGTCAAACATCCATCAGGGTGGTAAATGAGACATCAAGAGGACAGCCAGCCGGTTCTGATCCTCACTGCGTGTCTTAGAAAAGGGTTGGCTATTAATATCAATCTGTCTGATGAGATGAGAACATTGTTGTGTTAGTAAGCCTGGCGGGCGGTCCCTAATGAGGCTTGAACCAATAGACCTGCCCCCCTAATGCAGTTGTTTATGGGAGAAATCCTCCAATCAGACAAGGGATCTGAACACAGAGGAAATGCGGATGAGACATTGCATTATTGAGAGGGAATGGGGTTTTGGGGTTGTCCTATTAGTCTAGTTAGTCCCAGACCTCCACCACTGGTCCTCTCTCTGCTCCAAGTTAATGATTACCCCCTCATGATCCACACAGTAATAGAATGTAATGGGGACATTTTAATTAATGACACACTATTAAATGAACCTTTAAATAGGAGATAAAAACATGACAGCTTTATAACTGAATATTAGAAAAAAAATCCTGAGATATTTAGGAGCTACAGTAATGAGATTGATCCATAGGGGATTGGCAGTAGGGTCAGCGTCTGCAGAGCTTCTGTGTTCCGTTGAATAACTGCTCTCTAACTGGACTCTGATCTCATTACAGACTGGGGCTAATCTCATATGTCAACCCATCACTTGCAGGAAAGATATGTCCAAGTGTGCACACTACACCTCCAAACCATTATCTTGCCCAGTTCAAAGTTTAGCTTTATTTTTTGCTACAGTTTAAGTTATTGGACTTTGCTCTCAGTCATCGGCCAGTGAAAATGTTTACTTTTTATTTTTAATTATTGACAATATTATCATACATTATTCCCTGCATTTGATATATAATTAAATGTCCTCAGACCTGATGATAGATGCAGTTTCTCCACATATGGAAATGTAGGCATGCAGTCCCCTGTTAGGACAGCTAGCTCGGATAGCGGATAGAGGACAGAACAGGCTTTCTCTCCTCTCTGTGTTGCTCTGCTGGTGTCTGTGGAGAGTTGGCAAACACTGCCAGACTCTGGACATCTGCTGGGAGAGAACACTATTCTGATGAGTCTTGGCATCTCCCCCCTACCTCCCCTCCATTTCCCAGGCCCCAGCCTGCTTCCTCTTACGGCGACACATGTGGAGTCAGAGAGCTGTGCCGTCGGGCATGTGGAGCCATATTGTCTGGGGTCTGTGCCGGTCGGTGTAGCATGGTACAGTGTATGGGTCAGCTCCAGCTCTCCTGAAGAGAGCAGCGTGTGCCTCACTGCCTCATCCCTCAGCTCTTTATACCATGACATTTCAAAAGGGATGAGGCTGTTTCCAAAGGCAGACCAGGCCACCTGATTTCATGCTGGCAGTGCAGTGCTGTATACTGATGTATGCAGTGACAGTCCTGTTAATTCACAGGCTTCGTTGCAGTGCTCCACGGGGGAGGAGCTTCGTTGCAGTGCTCCACGGGGGAGGAGAGGGAAAGTGTTCATTGTCTTATTATCATGCCAGCATATACCTCTGTCTAAAATAATTGAAAGCACAGTCCTGCCTGTTCTAGCCGCCTGGCTGAGACTTAGTTCTGTAGCAACCGAGACTGGACTTATTCTGCAGGGTAGTGTTTTTTTCTTTAAAAAATGATCTTGTAATACTTTGTCTCTTTGATTAGATTTGGTCCTATTTGTTTTGAGTGAAAGAGCTCTGCTATCCATGATTGTGCATGCTGAGACAATAATATGTATCTTCTTTCTTCATTGGCGCAGTACCAAACGAATAAAAGCCGATATTATCTGAAATAGATAAAATGATAAAGGGAACTGTGCCAAATGAAATGCCGAACAAAAGTATTTCCATTTGAATTCCGTATTGTAGCTGTATATTTACATCCACGCAATAATCACTGTACTTCTATTTAGTATGTGTACAACAGTTCTATAATTGTATTTCAATGAGTCTGTTGCAGAATTGACGTTTAGAGGGACACACACAGTTTCAAATATTAAATCGTAAACAAATCCCAGAAAACTTTACAAACTTTGTGAAACGTCCAGGCAGGTAAACATTTCAATCTTCTTCATAAGTTCCATTCCTTTGCTTGACAGAGAACAGAGTGACAGACCGTAGCCAGTGAGCCCTTCAATCAACTCTTATCAGCCTGAATTTTCCTTGTGCCTTTACCTGTGGAGGTGTGTGGGAGAGGAATAAAGGAGGGCCCTAGTCTTCAAGGAGCCGCTGCATGTAGAGCTGTGAGCAGGCAGGGTGAGGTCTGGGCCAAACTTCCTCTGGCTGTCAGCGCAGGAGATAACACTTAACAACATCAGCAGATCAACAATGCCAGCCTCTACAGGGCTCTGAACCACAGAGAGAGGGAGGAAGAGATACAGACAGGGAAATAGGAGACTTACAAAAACCCTGATATGTTTGATGTGCTCTAAAAAAAGTCTCTGTGATAACGAAGGATCAAGATACGGTGACAACTTTAGCATGATCTTATCAAGGCTAAGATAGATGTAAGGACGTCTACTAAGTCAGCGAGGGCAGATAACAACTGGTGTAGACTTCACTGTGAAATGCTTGCTTACGAGCCCATTCCAATGAATAATAATACAAATATATTATACCGTGCCTTCGGAAAGTATTCAGACCACTTTACTTTCTCCACATTTTGTTACGTTACAGGCTTATTCTAAAATTGATTGAATAACAACATTTCCTCAGCAATCTACACACAATAACCCATAATGAGAAAGTGAAAACAAATATTTTGTTTTTTTTTGCAAAAAAAAACTAAAACTGAAAATACCTTATTTATGTAAGTATTCAGTCTCTTTGCTATGAGACTCAAAATTGAGCTCTGGTGCATCCTGTTTCTATTAATCATCCTTGAGATGTTTCAACAACTTGATTGGAGTCCACCTGTGGTAAATTCAATTGATTGGACATGATTTGGAAAGGCACACACCTGTCTTTATAAGGTCCCACAGTTGACGGTGCATGTCATGTCAGAGCAAAAACCAAGCCATGAGTTTGGAGGAATTGTCCGTAGAGCTCCGAGACAGGATTGTGTCGAGGCACAGATCTGGGGAAGGGTACGAAAACATTTCTGCAGCATTGAAATTCCCCAAGAACACAGTGGCCTCTATCATTCTTAAATGAAAGAAGTTTGGAACCACCAAGATTCCTCCTAGAGCTGGCCGCCTGGTCAAACTGAGCAAGGGGGAGAAGAGCCTTGGTCAGGGAGGTGACCAAGAACCTGATGGTCACTCTGACAGAGCTCAAGAGTGCCTCTGTGGAGATGGGAGAACCTTCCAGAAGGAGAACCATCTCTGCAGTACTCCACCAAGTGGCCAGACTGAAGCCTCTCTTCAGTAAAAGGTACATGTCAGCCCGCTTGGAGTTTGCCAAAACGCACCTAAAGACTCTCAGACCAAGAGAAACAAGATTCTCTGGTCTGATGAAACCAAGATTAAACTCTTTGGCTTGAATGCCAAGCTTCACATCTGGAGGAAACTTGGCACCATCCCTATGGTGAAGCATGGTGGTGGCAGCAGCATCATGTTGTGGGGATGTTTTTCAGCGGCAGGGACTGGGAGACTAGTCAGGGTTGAAGCAAAGATGAACGGAGCAAAGTACAGAGAGATCCTTGATGAAAACCTGCTCCAGAGCCCTCAGGACATCAGAATGGGGCGAAGGTTCACCTTCCAACAGGACAATGACCCTAAGCACACAGCCAAGACAACGCAGGAGTGGCTTTGGGACAAGTCTCTGAATGTCCTTGAGTGGCCCAGCCAGAACCCGGACTTGAACCCGACTGAGCATCTCTGGAAGAGACCCTGAAAATAGCTGTGCAGCGACACTCCCCATCCAACCTGACAGAGCTTGAGAGGATCTGCAGAGAAGAATGGGAGAAGCTCCCCAAATACAGGTGTGCCAAGCTTTTAACGTCATACCCAAGAAGACTCATGGCTGTAATTGCTGCCAAAGGTGCTTCAACAAAGTACTGAGTAAAGGGTCTGAATACTTACGTAAATGTTTATTTCTGTTTTATTTTGAGTAAATTAGCACAAAAAAAATAAATGTTTTTGCTTTGTCATTATGGGGTATTGTGTGTAGATTGATGAGGAGAATAAACAATGTAATACATTTTAGAACAAGGCTGTAAAGTAACAAAATGTGGAAAAAGTAAAAGGATCTGAATACTTTCTGAAGGCACTGTTTATACAGGGAGTACCAGTTAGCCTAGTTGTGTTTAGTTGTAGTGTTCAGTTCTAGTCCAACACTCCCTCTTTTTGCCTCTGACCCTTGTAGCCCTATGAGGACAGGGGGAACACAGTAAGTAGAGGAAATGTAATGCCCTGTTAGCTAAATTATTACATTTCCCAGCAGCCCATAGTCAATATGCTTCCTGTGCTGTGGGTTTCTTTGTTTGGCTGGAGAATGGTGTGGTCTACTTCCTCTGTGGCCTCACTGTAGCTCCGTCTCCCTCCTCCCTCCGTCTCCCTCAGTCTCCATCCTTCTCCCTCACCTCAACTGTTAAATGATTCGCTTGGTCTAAACTACTTAGTCTCTATTGGGACTGCCTAAAAACACGCCATTTCGCCCGAAGGGATTTTCGTAGCAGGTTAGGAAAGCATTTTCCCTAACCCCTTTCCTAACCTTAACCTAATTATCCTAACCTGCTGCATAAGTTCTCCTAACCTGGTAGGAAGAAGTCACTAGCTGTATTGAAGTGGTGTGTTTTTAGGCTGTCCCAGTCTCTTCTGCAGTGCTTTAAATGCTGTTACTCTCCGGCCTTATCACAGTGATGATGGAAACAATCCAGGGCAACGCAGAGCAAAGCAGAGTAGGGCAGTGGGGAATCGAGCCGCAGACCTACACACTCAGAATTAGATGGTAGTTTCCACTTCAGGAGTCCCCCAAACAATTACAGTAGTAACATGGTACTGATAAATGTGGAATAAATTACCCACATTGTAAGAAGGATCTTGTTGTCAGACTCTGATTATCCATTGTCTTGACTTATAGAGGCTATAAGAGGCTATATACTCTCTAAGGTAATTGGTTCAAAGCTATTGTGAAAGGTTTACTATGGTCAAATATTTAAGAAGTTATAATCAAAGTTTGACCAACTTCCCTTGAGGTTTAGTATCGTAGCTTTAATGTGGTTTGAGGGATGTAGACTTCATTGAAGGGATACATTCAAGGATCCTTCTATGCCTGAGAGGAGATAACCCAATTTGTCTCTAATTCATTGTTTTGACGTTCATTCCTATTATGGTACAGAAATTGCCTGAAAGTACAACAGAGGCAACTTATTCTGTACAGTATGTCAGGCTTGTTTCTTATCTGAAATGCAGAAAGTTTCAGAACCTTGGACATCGCTTCTAAACTACAGTACTGTAGCAAAAGGGATCGCCTGATTTCGTCTAACATTCTCACTACATTCAATTCAAAGGAAGGGATTATTTTCAGCACAATCAACAACTGCTAGGACTGTTTGTGAAATATTCCCTCTTCACTTCTCTAAAGACATGGCAATAAATAGACATTCAACACCTCCAGCATAATCTAGTTTGTGGCAGTGGGTTTTATTAGGTAGTGAGCTGGTGAATGTTTCATGATTCATTCTCCCTGTGTCTCTCTCTGTCTCACTGAGCTGGTGTAGTATATCATGATATAACCCTCTTGGTCCCTCAGATCATTTCATATCCCATCTGGTCTTGGCTCCTTCCTGCCACTAATGTATTCAACTGGTGCAATACCTGCAGGTTGCCGGCAATCCACCTCAACCCACACAGACACACACGCAGGCGCAATCACGCTTATACACACACTTATCGATGCACTGGATAAACAAACACCTCTCTCAAAGTGGTGAGCCTCTTACGACTACAACTGTGTTTGATTCAGTTTGAGTTGCTTACTTAGCAAACTGTTTTATTTATACCCCTCCTTACTCGGGTTGATACTCCACTCTGGGCCTGGCAGGCTAGCCTAGTTAATGTGGATTCTTAATGGTCTCTTGGCACCACAGCTGCATGACTGGTGGAATTAATTCTGGCTGGAAGGGGAATGGGAAGAGGAAGGAAGCAGAGTGGGAGGAGGTGTTGGGTTGGTGTTGGGACACTGTCTGCCAGGTTTTTGTTTCATGTTCTTTTTATCCTGTATGCCTGGAACAAGAGGATGTAGGTAGAATGGAAGAACTGCTCTGTGTGAGTGCTCTCTCTCGCTCTCTCTTTCTCGCGCTCTCTGGCCATCCCTCCATCATCTTGCCTCCAGGACGAGATTCATCCCAAATAAACGTCAACTTGCAAGGAAGAACTGCTCTATGGGAGTGCTCTCTCTCTCTTTTTCTTTTCTCTTCTATTTCTTTCTTTTTTTCTCCCCAAAAACAAGTCTTCCTTACTCGTCAGACAGGGTGAAACCTGAGAATAATGCCAGCTGAGGCAGCACAGGAGAACACCCACCCACTCCCTCAATTCAATACAATTAGGTGATAAGATATGAAAAGGATCCTGTCTAATTCGGGTAGGTCGAAGAGTCCTCACAGCACCCATAAGACTAGAGCTTTTCTTGTATTTTATAGCTACCTCTGGTACACTTCCATTCCATTAAAATGATTGAAGTCAGGTTGAAGGGAACGAGATGAGAGAAAATAATATAGTGGCAGTAACTGCACTTTCAGCTAAGGTAATAATGATGCCAGAAGGATATGGGTGATAAAACAACAATGAGGCATCATTACATGGCTTAAATGAAGTGGAAAATGACTGGGGCTCTTATAGCTGTGTGTGTCTGTGAGGCTCAGAGAGGAATCCATGTCATGTTGTCTCCCCTGACTACACCTTCAGGACAATAAGAGATGATAATATCACTGGTCTGAACTAGAGGTCGACCGATTAATCGGCAAGGCCAATTAATTAGGGCTGATTTCAAGTTTTCATAACAATCGGTAATCCGCATTTTTGGACACTGATTTTGGCCGATTACATTGCATTCCACGATGAAACTGCATGGCAGGCTGCCCACCTGTTACACGAGTGCAGCAAGGAGCCAGGGTAAGTTGCTAGCTAGCATTAAACTTATCTTATAAAAAACAATCAATCTTCACATAATCACTAGTTAACTACACATGGTTGATGAAAGAATAAACATTTTATTTTCGAAATTATAGTTTCTGGATTTGACCATATTAATGACCTAAGGCTCGTATTTCTGTGTGTTTATTATAATATAATTAAGTCTATGATTTGATATTTGATAGAGCAGTCTGACTGAGCGGTGGTAGGCAGCAGCAGGCTCGTAAGCATTCATTCAAACAGCACTTTCCTGCGTTTTCCAGCAGCTCTTCGCAATGCTTGAAGCACAGCACTGTTTATGATTTATCAACTCCCGAGATTAGGCTGGCAATACTATAGTGCCTATAAGAACATCTAGTCAAAGGTAGTCAAAGGTATATGAAATACAAATGGTATAGAGAGAAATAGTCTTATAAATTCCTATAATAACTTGTCACGCCCTGGACATAGAGAGGCTTTTATTCTCTATTTTGGTTTGGCCAGGGTGTGACTAGGGTGGGCATTCTAATTTCTTTATTTCTATGTTTTCTATTTCTTTGTTTGGTTCCCAATCAGAGGCAGCTGTCTATCGTTGTCTCTGATTGGGAATCATACTTAGGCAGCCTTTTTCCCAACTGTGTTTTGTGGGTAGTTATTTCCTGTTTAGTGTCTGCACCTGACAGAACTGTTTCTGTCAGGTGCATTTTTTCACTTTGTTATTTTGTTTGAGTGTTTTTGAGTAATAAATAATCATGAACACTTACCACGCTGCGTTTTGCTCCATGCCTTCCGACGAGAGATGTAACATAACTACAACCTAAAACTTCGTAACTGGGAATATTGAAGACTCATGTTAAAAGGAACCACCAGCTTTCATATGTTCTCATGTTCTGAGCAAGGAACTTAAACGTTAGCTTTCTTACATGGCACATATTGCACTTTTACTTTCTTCTCCAACAATGTTTTTGCATTATTTAAACCAAATTGAACATGTTTCATTATTTATTTGAGTCTAAATCGATTTTATTTATGTTTTATATTAAGTTAGAATAAAAGTGTTTGTTTAGTATTGTTATAATTGTCATTATTACAAATATATATAAAGGGAACGAGATTATATATATCTATATATATATATATATATATATATATATATATATATATATATATATATATATATATATATATATATATATATATAAATCGGCCTATTAATCGGTATCGGCTTTTTTTGGTCCTCCAATAATCAGTATCGGTATCGGCGTTGAAAAATCATAATCGGTCGACCTCTAGTCTGAACACATCACCCACAGTTTTCTGGGCCAGTCATACTCCATGTTTCTGTCACAATCACTGTGATAATCGGGACACTAAGAAGATGTTCAGTAAAAATGGAAAGAAACGTGGACTTGGGCATAAAGTGTAACACAGATGCATCCATTTTCAACTAGAAAACAAAGGCTTCCAGTAGATTATGCAATATGATTTTTGTAAACAACCCTCTCCTTCATTATTACCTGTGACCCACAACACCTCATGTTTCTTTCTGTGTGTGTGTACAGCTCACGGAGGGTTAGAGCCTCTGACATGGCGGAGAGCTGATGTTTGCTCATCACCACATGGGGGTTAACATGAAGGATTTATGTAGAGGTTTGATGGGGTGGGTTAGGGACCACCATCTAAGGAGGGGGGGACTTGAGTGAGGTTTAGAGAAGATGCTAGTGCCCCTCATTATGTATTTAAACCAGAAAACGTGAAGCGCTGCCCGCCAGTTATGCAACCTGCAAGGGAATACACCACAACTTGTTTTTCTCAGAGAATGTATTATTAAAGCCCAGATTGTTTTTCTTTGTGAAGGTATGGAATAAACACAACAGGCAGTAAGTCTAGACATGTTGTATTCAGATATAGAGCATTTTGTTCAGGTCCCCTTATTTCTTTCACTTCTGACCTCCATAAAGGTCAACAGGATATCAAGAGCTTTAGAGTGGATTTATGGTTGCTGGCGTATTGTTGTATTGTTTTCTCATGAGGTAGACTAATATGGTACTGCTTCCTCCAGTAACAACCAATGAGGTGTTCCCAACCAAACTGACTCTTACCCAGGGGCGTCATGCACCCCAAAAATCTGAGGGGGCACAAAGTACGTGAGGATGGCCTGGGGGCTATAAAAGGAAAACCAGTCCTGTCGCGGACCAGGATGTCTTGCTCCCAGACAGACTAAACAACGTCTTTGCTCGCTTTGAGGACAACACAGTGCCACTGACATGGCCCGCTACCAAAACCTGCGGGCTCTCCTTCACTACAGCCGACGTGAGCAAAACATTTTAACGTGTTAAACCTCGCAAGGCTGCAGGCCCAGACGGCATCCCCAGCCACGTCCTCAGAGTATGCGCAGACCAGCTGGCTGGTGTGTTAACGGACATATTCAATCAATCCTTATCCCAGTCTGCTGTCCCCACATGCTTCAAGAGGGCCACCATTGTTCCTCTTCCCAAGAAAGCTAAGGTAACTGAGCTAAATGACTACCGCCCTGTAGCATTCACTTCCGTCATCATGAAGTGCTTTGAGAGACTAGCCAAGGACCAGATCACCTCCCCCCTCTTCCTGACACCCTAGACCCACTCCGCCTCAATAGGTCCACAGACGACGCAATCGCAATCACACTGCACACTGCCCTAACCCGTCTGGACAAGAGGAATACCTATGTGAGAATGCTGTTCATCGACTACAGCTCAGCATTTAACACCATAGTACCCTCCAAACTCGTCATCAAGCTCGAGACCCTGGGTCTCGACCCCGCCCTGTGCAACTGGGTCCTGGACTTCCTGACGGGCCGCCCCCCAGGTGGTGAGGGTAGGTAACAACATCTCCACCCCGCTGATCCTCAACACTGGGGCCCCACAAGGGTGTGTTCTCAGACCTCTCCTGTACTCCCTGTTCACCCACGGCTGCGTGGCCATGCACGCCTCCAACTCAATCATCAAATTTGCAGACGACACTACAGTGGTAGGCTTGATTACCAACAACGACAAGACGGCCTACAGGGAGGAGGTTAGGGCCGTCGGAGTGTGGTGTTGTCACGAGATACTAGGAGTGGTGGGTGGAATCAGGCGCAGAGAGCAGGGTTCAGTAGATTGTCAATTTATTCTCCGGCGCACAAAAACGGTCACGCCAACACACAGGGCGCATACAATTGACCAGCCCAAACACAGGACCAAAATAGTAGGAGAATACACACACGAAAACCACCATACAACAGAGTAACAAAAAACAATCCCGCACAAAACAAGGGCGGGACAACCTACTATATATAAGGACGCTAATTAAACTAAAATACACACAGGTGAAACTAATAAGACAAAACCAACAGACAAACAAAAAAGGGATAGGTAGTGGCAAGTAGGACGGTGACGACGACCACCGAGCACCGCCCGAACAGACAGGGGAGCCAACTTCGGCGGAAGTCGTGACAGGTGTCAGGAAAATTACCTCACACTCAACGTCAACAAAACAAAGGAGATGATCGTGGACTTCAGGAAACAGCAGAGGGAGCACCCCCCTATCCACATCGATGTCACAGTAGTGGAGAGGGTAAAAAAAAATTAAGTTCCTCAGCGTACACATCACGGACAAACTGAAATGGTCCAACCACACAGACAGTGTGGTGAAGAAGGCGCAGCAGCACCTCTTCAACCTCAGGAGGCTGAAGAAATTTGGCTTGTCACCAAAAACACTCACAAACTTTTACAGGTGCACAATCGAGAGCATCCTGTCGGGCTGTATCACCGCCTAGTACGGCAACTGCTCCGCCCATAACCGTAAGGCTCTCCAGAGGGTAGTGAGGTCTGCACAACGCATCACCGGGGGTAAACTACCTCCCCTCCAGGACACCTACACCACCCAATGTCACAGGAAGGCCAAAAAGATCATCAAGGACAACAACCACCACTGCCTGTTCACCCCGCTATCATCCAGAAGGCGAGGTCAGTACAGGTGCATCAAAGCTGGGACCGAGAGACTGAAAAACAGCTTCTATCTCAAGGCCAGCAGACTGTTAAACATCCATCACTAACATTGAGTGGCTGCTGCCAACATACTGACTCAACTCCAGCCACTGGAAAAATGTATGTAATAAATGTAGCACTAGCCACTTTTAAACAATGCCACTTGATATAATGTTTACATACCCTACATTACTCATCTCATATGTACAGTGGGGAGAACAAGTATTTGATACACTGCCAATTTTGCAGGTTTTCCTACTTACAAAGCATGTAGAGGTCTGTCATTTTTACCATAGGTACACTTCAACTGTGAGAGACAGAATCTAAAACAAATCCACAAATCCATAAAATCACATTGTATGATTTTTAAGTAATTAATTTGCATTTTATTGCATGACATAAGTATTTGATCACCTACCAACCAGTAAGATTTCCGGCTCTCACAGACCTGTTAGTTTTTCTTTAAGAAGCTCTCCTGTTCTCCACTCATTACCTGTATTAACTGCACCTGTTTGAACTCGTTACCTATAAAAAAACACCTATCCACACACATGGCCAAGACCAGAGAGCTGTGTAAGGACATCAGCGATAAAATGGTAGACCTGCACAAGGCTGGGATGGGCTACAGGACAATAGGCAAGCAGCTTGGTGAGAAGGCTACAACTGTTGGTGCAATTATTAGAAAATGGAAGAAGGTCAAGATGACGGTCAATCACCCTCGGTCTGGGGCTCCATGCAAGATCTCACCTCGTGGGGCATCAATGATCATGAGGAAGGTGAGAGATCAGCCCAGAACTACATGGCAGGACCTGGTCAATGACCTGAAGAGAGCTGGGACCACAGTCTCAAAAGAAAACCATTAGTAACACACTACACCGTCATGGATTAAAATCCTGCAGCGCACGCAAGGTCCTCCTGCTGAAGCCAGCGCATGTCCAGGCCCGTCTGAAGTTTGCCAATGACCATCTGGATGATCCAGAGGAGGAATGGGAGAAAGTCATGTGGTCTGATGAGACAAAAATAGAGCTTTTTGGTCTAAACTCCACTCGCCGTGTTTGGAGGAAGAAGGATGAGTACAACCCCAAGAACACCATCCCAACCGTGAAGCATGGAGGTGGAAACATCATTCTTTGGGGATGCTTTTCTGCAAAGGGGACAGGACGACTGCACCGTATTGAGGGGAAGATGGATGGGGCCATGTATCGCGAGATCTTGGCCAACAACCTCCTTCCCTCAGTAAGAGCATTGAAGATGGGTCGGTTCTGGGTCTTCCAGCATGACAACGACCCGAAACACACAGCCAGGGCAACTAAGGAGTGGCTCCGTAAGAAGCATCTCAAGGTCTTGGAGTGGCCTAGCCAGTCTCCAGACCTGAACTCAATAGAAAATCTTTGGAGGGAACTGAAAGTCCGTATTGCCCAGCGACAGCCCCGAAACCTGAAGGATCTGGAGAAGGTCTGTATGGAGGAGTGGGCCAAAATCCCTGCTGCAGTGTGTGCAAACCTGGTCAAGGACTACAGGAAACGTATGATCTCTGTAATATTAAGTTTTGCTTTTCTGATGTATCAAATACTTATGTCATGCAATAAAATACAAATGAATTACTTAAAAATCATACAATGTGATTTTCTGGATTTTTGTTTTAGATTCTGTCTCTCACAAGTGTACCTATGATAAAAATTACAGACCTCTACATGCTTTGTACGTAGGAAAACCTGCAAAATCGGCAGTGTATCAAATACTTGTTCTCCCCACTGTATATACTGTACTCTATACCATCTACTGCATCTTGCCATCTTGATGTAATGTATCACTAGCCACTTTAAACAATGCCACTTTATATAATGTTTACATACCCTACATTACTCATCTCATATGTATATACTGTACTCTATACCATCCACTGCATCTTGCTTAAGCCATTCTATACCATCACTCATTCATATATTTTTTTATGTACATATTCTTATTTATTCCTTTACACTTGTGTGCTTATAAGGTTATTGTTGTGAAATTGTTAGGTTAGATTACTCGTTGGATATTACTGCATTGTCGGAACTAGAAGCACAAGCATTTCGCTAAACTTGCATTAACATCTGCTGACCATGTGTCTGTGACAAATAAAATTTGATTTGATTTGGGCGGTTGTTCGTAAATTGGAGAATTTAGCATTTTTTAAACACCTGAAACAACTTTTTCATGCAATCTATAACCATAATCATTATGCTTAATTATTAATGCTTATTATGCTTTAAAAAAATCTCAGGGGGAACATGCCCCTACTCTGTGCCCGCTATGGGCATGATGCCTCTGGTCATACCAACAGCAGCTTAGCTGGAGCAGGAGCTGTCCATAGTGCTGAACCTCGTCCTACAGTAAAACATACTGTAGAATTCATCACAGCTCTGTAAATGTGGCTGCTAATGGTTTGTGTAGGTTTAGATGCTATCAAACACTCGCAAACACTCAGAGTCTACTCACCCATCCCTCTACTACAGAATAATTGTGTTTTTCTTTTCCTGACTGCTCTAAAGCACTTACACTTTTCTCACTTCCCTCCTGTGACTGCCCTGGGCGTCAGTTGAAACATGGTGGTAATGGCTGTATGCAGGCTGGGAACGCCCCGTGTACTGGGACTATGGTGCATAATATACCCCATCCCCTTCAGGCACTTGTCCATGATTCGCAGCGTTTGTTAACACATCTTAATCAAACGGAAATGCTATATCCAGTATCCACTGAAACAAAGAGAGCTAAGAAACCATGAAGATAAACGGGGAAAAAAAAGACAACTTGCCCAGCCTGTCCTCCATGAGACACTCTGTCATGGCTAAAAGGGTACAAATCTCACAGCTCCATCATGTCACTATATATAGACAAAACAACAAGGAGCTTACCTCAAAAGAAAGAGTAGAATCCTGCTCTGTGCTGACAGAGAGGTGAAATGCGGATGTAAAACCAACACAATCAACCACTAAAGGAGTCAGCCAGAACATCCATCTTCACACTGAGCCCACAGGGACAGAACTATTAGTCTCCTAGGAGGAATTCCATCATCATCTCACTGCTTGCGCTACACACACACACACACACACACACACACACACACACACACACACACACACACACACACACACACACACACACACACACACACACACACACACACACACACACACACACACACACACACACACACACCACCTAAGCGCTCCCTCATCCCTGTAATGTCAGGGCCGATACTGCTGCAGGATACCATTTACTGATAGCCGGTGGAGCCAGCTTTGGTGTGACCCAGCTTGTTTGCTCTCTGTGGCTCTGGGTTTTTGTAGCAGAATGCTGTTTGGGGGTTGCAGTCGGCTGCCTGGAGGGGTTACCCTGAGGGCTGTTGGCTGTGCCACAGTACCACTCAGAGGGTAATGAGCTCAGGGGAAGCCCTCCAGAATTGTCCGTCAGAGGGACACTGGGGAGGATGATACATTTGGAGTATGAGTGGACTGGGCTGTCTCCTCACCAGCCAGTGGTGCAATAACGAGGCCCCATACGGTGAGAGAGAAGGGCTTGGATTCAAACAAATACAGACATCTTTGATAAATGAGAATAAATGCTCTATATCATTATTATTATTTTAGTATTTAAAAAAAAAAATATATTTTTAATTTTACCCCTTTTTCTCCCCAATTTCGTGGTATCCAATTGTTGTAGTAGCTACTATCTTGTCTCATCGCTACAACTCTTGTACGGGCTCGGGAGAGACGAAGGTTGAAAGTCATGCGTCCTCCGATACACAACCCAACCAAGCCGCACTGCTTCTTAACACAGCGCGCATCCAACCCGGAAGCCAGCCGCACCAATGTGTCAGAGGAAACACCGTGTACCTGGCCACCTTGGTTAGCGCGCACTGCACCTGGCCCGCCACAGGAGTCGCTGGTGCGCGATGAGACAAGGACACCCCTACCGACCAAGCCCTCCCTAACCCGGACGACGCTAGGCCAATTGTGCGTCGCCCCACGGACCTCCCGGTCGCGGCCGGTTACGACAGAGCCTGGGCGCGAACCCAGGGACTCTGATGGCACAGCTGGCGCTGCAATACAGCGCCCTTAACCACTGCGCCTTAGTCTTTTTTTTAATCTGCAATTAAGCTGTCCATTTATATCCGTCCTTTTAGTTGAAAATATATTAGCATGGAGTCATAGACAGCTTGCACTTTGCTCTAACTCCGGGTGCCTAATTATGTTGATTCATGCAGATTTGAGTCTTTGGAAAAGGTTGAGGTGAAGCACATGAGGCTGGAATGTTGGTTATAGAGACGTTTTTGCATTGGACGCCTGGTGAATAATGTGTAGCTACAGGGCTGTTTCAGAGCAGAGCTGCCTCTCACTCCTTTGTTCTAACACATCACACACACACACTCACGGTCTCCTGGGGTCCAGCAGGGCTCCTCAGTAGAGCGTCAGCGGGGGGAGAGAGGGGGGCGAGGGGTCACTCCACAGCCCTCTCCCTACCCTTCTGTCTAGGCTTTCATCTCCTCCATTTCTTCTCATAACATCCTCTAGGCTGATTTCATCAAAAGTCCACATGCGTCTTATTTCTCCGTCTTATTTGTCATCTGCCTCCCCCTTTATGTGGACTGGTTCCCAGTGTTCTATGACCCCTTCCTTTGGGATCTTGTTTTTGACCTTGTTTTGAAGCAGTACTGCAGTCCCCTATTCTCACAGGCTTTTTCTCTACACTTGAGTCTTACCCCAGTCTGTGCTGGGAGGAGCGATAGCTTGCCAGCCAGACGACGTAAAATGGCTGAACTCTCCCTTGATTGTTTCCTGGCCCAACATGTATTGTGACTGCAGTGTCATTGGGAAGTGAGTCATGAAATTCTCTGAGGCTTGGGCAGAGCATACATCCATCCCTCAGATAGGTAGCTGTGTCCTCTCATCCTCCTCTCCTCCAGACGGAATGGGAGGTGCAGTGTGGATACACACTGTTGGGCACTCACACGCCCTCCTGACCTCCTCAACACAACACTGGCTATGCCCCACTGATCGCAGCTGTTTTACAGCACACTCTGTCTGTCTGTCTGTCTGTCTGTCTGTCTGTCTGTCTGTCTGTCTGTCTGTCTGTCTGTCTGTCTGTCTGTCTGTCTGTCTGTCTGTCTCACCTCTCTCTCTCTCTTTCTGACCCAGCTAAGATAAGTTGAAGGGCATCTCAGTCCTTATGTTCAGGCTCAGTTCAGAAAGTTGAACATGGCTGTTGTTGTTTTCCTTTGTTCAAGTCATTATGTTGGTTATGTTGTTTTTATGCAGAATCAGGACTTGCAAGATGCCTCTCTCATGGGGATAGGCTGAACTTCAATAAAGGGGACATATTTAGTGTGCCAGCACCTTGGGACTATTTCAGTTCATAAAATGAATTCTGAAACATTTCCAACCACTGAGTATGATTAACATCAAAATGTATTATACAGTGCATTTGGAAAGTATTCAGACCCCTAGACTTTTTCCACACATGTTACATTACAGCCTTATTCTAAAATGGATTCAATTAATTGTTTTCCTTATCAATCTACACACAATACTCCATAATGACAAAGAAAAAAATGGATATAAGTATGTTTTGCAAATGTATATAAAAAAAATACAAATAAAAAAGACTTACATGCGTATTCAGACCCGTTGCTATGAGACTCGAACATTGAGCTCAGGTGCATTCTGTTTCCATTCAACTTGATTGAAGTCCACCTGTGGTCAATTCAATTGATTGGACATGATTTGGAAAGGCACACACCTGTCTAAGGTTCCACAGTTGATAGTGCATGCCAGAGCAAAAACCAAGCCATGAGGTTGAAGGAATTGTCTGTAGACCTCCGAGACAGGATTGTTAAGGCACAGATCTGGGGAAGGGTACCAAAAAAATGTCTGCAGCATTGAAGGTCACCAAGAAGACAGTGGCACCTATCATTCTTAAATGGAAGAAGTTTGGAACCACCAGAGCTGGTCGCCCGACAAAACTGAGCAATCGGGGGAGAAGGGCCTTGGTCAGGCAGGTAACCAAGAACCCGATGGTCACTCTGACAGGGCTCCAGAGTTCCTCTGTGGAGATGGGAGAACCTTCCAGAAAGCCACCATCTCTGGAGTACTCCACCAATCAGGCCTTTATGGTAGCGTGGCCAGATGGAAGCCACTCCTCAGTAAAAGGGACATGACAGCCCCCTTGGAGTTTGCCAAAAGGCACCTAACGGACTCCCAGACCATGATAAACAAGAGTCACTGGTCTGATGAAATCAAGATTGAACTCACGTCTGGAAGAAACCTGTCTCCATCCCTACGGTGAATCATGGTGGTAGTAACATCATGCTGTGGGGATGTTTTTCAGCCGCAGGGACTGGGAGACTAGTCAGGATCGAGGCAAAGTACAGAGATATCCTTGATGAAAACCTGCTCCAGAACGCTCAGGACCTCAGACTGGGGCGAAGGTTCACCTTCCAACAGGACAATGACCCTAAGCACACAGCCAAGACAATGCAGGAGTGGCTTTGGGACAAGTCTCTGAATGTCCTTGAGTGGCCCAGCCAGGGCCCGGACTTGAACCCAATCGAACATCTCTGGAGAGACCTGAAAATAGCTGTGCAGTGATGCTCCCCATCCAACCTGACAGAGCTTGAGAGGATCTGGGAGAAATGGGAAGAAGGGGAGAAACACCTCAAATACAGGCGGTCCAAGCATGTAGCGTCATACCCAAGAAGAATGGAGGCTGTAGTCGCTCCCAAAGGTGCTTCAGCAAAGTACTGAGTAAAGGGTCTGAATATTTATGTAAATGTAATATTTAAGTTTTTTATTTTTAATAAATGTGAGAAAAAAAATCTAAACCTATTTTTGCTTTGTTATTATGGGATATTGTGTGTAGATTGATGACGGGAAAAACACACTTTTAGAATATGGCTGTGATGTAACAGGATGTGGAGAAAGTCAAGGGGTCTGAATGCACTGTACTTTTAAATATACAGATATTTTTCTCATTTTTCCTGCAAAGCTATAAATCGTTGACTTCCTTGCTGGCTCTGAGGAACATTTTAACTGCCTTTTACCGAACACAATCAGTCTCTCCCTGCATTCTCGCTCTCCTTGCAGGTGAATAGAGCAGGGATATCGACAGCCTACAGCCTTGGGCATCTTTTTCTTATTACCGAGAAAATAATTGAATGGCTCTCCATCTAAAGGTTTCAACTTGCATCAAAGGGTAAATTCATATGATAGGCTAGCTAACATTTCTATTCTTACCCTACTGATGGATAGTGTGATGTATCCTTCGCTGTGACATTTAGATAGAACATCAATGATGCATCAGTACTGGTGTCAACTCGCAAGTCTGGACAGGCTAACATTGATAAGAGAGTGATCGGGATGAATAATCATTGAAAAATAATAAGTGTTTTATTAGCAGAGAGAGGATATAGAGAAGCACATTCTCTCAGTGTGCAGATCATCTTTGTATCTGTCTTTCTCAGTCCCAGCAGGCGAGGCCTGTCTCTTACACTGTGACTCTCTACTCTCAGGATCACTGTCAAATATTGCCAGCTGTTATAGACTGATGGGATGTGGTTACTATGAAGCATTAGAACTATAGCCTGTTGATCCTGTGGTGTAGACCTGTGGCTTGGGACAGCGCCCTGTGGCCCTGGTCCTCTTGGCTGCCATTGGGGAGGGGGTGGGGGAGCGGGGGATGCAGACAGAGGAAGGAATCCCCCGGGCAACTCACAGGGGTGTTGGGTTACACTGTGTGGCGGATGACTGTGAGATTAAAACAACATAACACAGGAGGGAGGAGAGGTTACTGAACAGACTCCTTACCCAGCCTGGTTCAGCCAGAATCCTTAACCATATCAAAGGTGCCCTTATTTAGAGCTGAGCCAGTGGGAAAGCAAAGATACATAGTCAGTTGTACAACTGAATGCATCTTCCGCATTTAACCCAAACCCTCTGAATCAGAGAGGTGCAGGGTCTGCCATAATCGACATCCACGTCTTCGGCGCACAGGGAACAGTGGGTTAACTGCCACGCTCAGGGGTAGAACAACATATTTTTTATCTTGTCAGCTCGGGGATTCAATCCAGCAACCTTTCGGTGACTGGCCCAACTGGCTCTAACCACTAGGCTACCTGCCGCCCTGTGCTTGTTCCTAACATTTTAATTATTTATACACTGTGAATTACTTCCTTCACCCCTCTCGGTCTATCTCTGCCCGCCAGAGGTTAGAGGTTGTTATTGATTACTGCATTGTTGGGGTTAGAGCTCGCAAGAAAGGCATTTCACTGTACTGTACAATCCTTAAAACGGATTGTTGTCTAAGGAGAATCAGCCTGAAGGATGTGAATGAGTCCAACAGATACCTGTATTTCTCCCCAAAAATGCTCACATTCCTCTCGGTCTACAATTACCATATTCATGAACTGTTGCACAAAAAGCTGGTTTCCATAATGGTTTGTGTTCATGAATTGTTTCTCATATCTAAAAGCCTATCCAACTGACACTCTTAGAAAAAAATATATAAGCTGATGGAACCAAGACTTAAAAAGACCTGATATTGGCACAATATGGAGGGAATGTTGGAACATAAGTAACGGAATTACAGTTAACGAAAATCTATGCTTAATCCAGTGTAAACTAATGTATAGAATTTATTATACAAGACAAAATACACAAATTCTACAGCACAACGGCAGAGTCATGTCTTAAGTGTAAAACTAACAACGACTCTGTCACGATCGTCCTCCTCTTCATCTGAAGAGGAGAGGCGAGATGGATCGGAAGACCAAAATGCGGCGTGGTAAGTGTCCATGGTAAATCTTTAATAAAGAAAGTACTGACACTGCATACAAAACAATTAACGACCGTGACGCTACAAATTAGACCTGTGCTTACACAAGCCACTGACATAGACAATCACCCACAAACAAACAGTGCAACCCAGGCTACCTAAGTATGATTCTCAATCAGAGACAACTAATGACACCTGCCTCTGATTGAGAACCATACTAGGCCGAAACATAGAAATGCCCCAAAACATAGAAAAACAAACATAGACTGCCCACCCAACTCACGCCCTGACCATACTAAATAAATACCAAACAAAGGAAATAGGTCAGAACGTGACAGACTCAATAGTCCATGCCTTCTGGTAATGTTATAAAGTCCACATGTTATGGGCGGAGTTAGAAAGTTGACTGTCAGAAGTATTACAATGTAAATGTACTTTTAATCCGTCTGTCTGAATATTTCAAGACATGGAATAAGAGGGTGCAGTGAGATACTCATCTTGAAAAAACGTATTGTTAAAAACTGAAAACCAACCAATCTTCCGTTGTTAACACAATGGAAATGTCAAATGGTTTATTTTCTAAATGTTGACAGTGCGCGGGCAACGGAGAGAAACAACATGGTGCAGTTTGAGGCCATGTGGCGGAGAGTGATGTGGGCGCTGGAGATGGGGGTGTGAGCACGTGGGTCTGGGCAGGTCTGATGTATTTGATGTTTGTGTATGTTCTGTATTGTTTCTTTTTTATATCTCACCCAAAAAATAGAATTGTTTCTGATTGGTTACATAATGTGGTTTTGTTGAATATTGTTATGATAAGCAGCTAATGTACCTCTTCTCTGAAAACTGACCTTTCTCTCTCTCTCTCTCTCTCTCGGTCTCTCTCTCTCTATATATATATATATATATTTTCCCTCTCCAGTCACAGATGAAGACACTGTCAAGAGATACTACGCCAAGTTTGAGGAGAAGTTTTTCCAGAATTGTGAGAAAGAGCTTTTGAAGATCAACACATTCTATTCAGGTAGGCCTATTTGATGGAGCAGTGCTGCTATGCGAGTTATTCTCTCTGACTAAGTGAGACCATCCTGTTGATTGGCCCTGAGCATCTGCAGTTTGCCCACTCACAGTAGGCTAACTTCTAATGCCATAACTGTCAGCCTGCAGTGCATTGGGAGTAGTTAGTAATTGCCTTGACGTCTTGCACATGTATACAGTTGTACATTGTGTGTCATGTAGAGTGATGAGCTTTACTTGTGTGCCAACTAAGTGACGTTTTGTCTAATGCGGGGAACTTGGATTTAAGCATGGCTGATCAAATTAGCAAAGGAGGCCTGGTTCATTTCAGGGAGGGAGTATATATGCCTCATGTAATATGAGATGTCATATGCAGTACTGCTTATAAACCTTTTTGCTGAGGTATAAGGAAACATTGCTGCCCCTAGAGGCTGTTAGTATAACTGCATTTAATGGGCTGATGCTGCCTGGCAACATGGACATTCGATATATTCTGAATCATTACTATCAAGCACATACTTTATTGGTAATAATATGAGCTAGATGGGAAGCCAACAAAGTATTCAAGAGGTGCATTCATTAGTGTCCACTTTAATTAGCCTTTCCTTAAAGCCTTTCCTTGTTTTTCTTCTCCAATAAACATCCCCTCCCATCCCCTCCCATTGAAGCTTTGCAGGAAGCTGAAATAAACTCAGGCCAGGTTGGACTGCCAAAGAGAACTGGGACTCTGACCAAAATCCTGTTGCTCCTCGCTTTTATTTCCTCTGAAAAAAAATGATTTCCCATCACTGTTGCTCAATAAGGGACGGTTCTAAAATTACTTAGGGAGAGGGGGGGTCCAAAATGGGGGAGGAGTGAGTAACTTTTTTCTTTGCTTTGGGGAGGGTTGTGTAGTTTTTTTATTGGGTACAGGGGAGGGTTGTGTAGTTTTTTAAATTGGGTACAGGGGAGGGTATAGTGTGTTGTTTCCTGGTTTACATTCACCGTTTTGCAGTTTTTCCTATTTTTCCTGTCTATCGACCAATGGAACACATTTTCTGCAAAAGACAGGCTTGTTGTGTGAATGAATTAATGGATTTCCCTCTGTCTCTCCTGTGTAGGCTACGTTTATATACTGCATCAGTGCTGCAATGTATCAATGTATCACCACCAGCCTATGTGATCACCTCACATCTGAGCTACACGTAGCCTGCGCTCTTGTCATTCATAATTTACCGCCAGTTCATTGCCAATGGTGTAGCCAATGTTATATTCAGTAAGCAAGAGTGATTCTTCTCCTAATTTAAAAAAAATTGCTCAACCAAATATTGCTATTGGGACTCGCATTGGGCTAGGCTAGTTCAAGAGAAATAAGGAGAGCGAGAGGCTACTCAGGCCATTTATTCTGTGATGCCAGTGGAGAATTGTGAAAGTAGGGAACAGTGAAGACAGAAAGAGATGTAGGCTAATTTAGGAAGTTAGGCAAATTCATGTAGCCCTATTAATCCATAATTCGTATGCTAGCCTGTATATTTGACCATATAAATAACTGGTTACACAGATCTACATTTCATATAGGCCTACACTCACTGGAGTTAAAATGTAGTGTCAGCCACCCATTGCTTCACTAAAATGATCCTATGGACAGGTTGCATGTTGTTTCTAATGGTTGTTGACATCTTCATAGGCTAGGCTACCATATTGCATAGATACAGTTGAAGTCGGAAGTTTACATACACCTTAGCTAAATACATTTAAACTCAGTTTTTCACAATTCCTGACATTTAATCCTAGTAAAAATCCCCTGTCTAAAGTCAGTTAGGGTCACCAATTTATTTTAAGAATGTGAAATGTCAGAATAATAGTAGATAGAATTATTTATTTCAGCTTTTATTTATTTCATCACATTCCCAGTGGGTCAGAAGTTTACATACACTCAATTAGTATTTGGTAACGTTGGCTTTAAATTGCTTAACTTGGGTCAAACATTTCAGGTAGCCTTCCACAAGCTTCCCCAGTGACAGGGCTCGTGTAACTTGGTCAGGTGTGTAGGCCTCCTTGCTTACACATGCTTTTTCAGTTCTGTCCACAAATGTTCTATAGGATTTAGGTCAAGGCTTTGTGATGGCCATTCCAATACCTTGACTTTGTTGTCCTTAAAGTATGCTTATGGCCAAACAGTTATATTTTTGTTTCATCAGACCAGAGTAAGTAAGATCTTTGTCCCCATGTGCAGTTGCAAACCGTAGTCTGGCTTTTTTAATGGCGGTTTTGGAGCAGTGGCTTCTTCCTTACTGAGCGGCATTTCAGGTTATGTCGATATAGGACTCGTTTTACTGTGGATATAGATACTTTTGTACCTGTTTCCTCCAGCATCTTCACAAGGTCCTTTGATGTTGTTCTGGAGTTGATTTGCACTTTTCGCACCAAAGTACGTGGCCATCACAAATCCCTGACCTCAATCCTATAGAAGATTTGTGGGCAGAACTGAAAAGGTGTGTGCGAGCAGGGGGGCCTACAAACCTGACTCAGTTACACCAGCTGTCAGGAGGAATGGACCAAAATTCACCCAACTTTTCTGGGAAGCTTGTGGAAGGCTACCTGAATAGTTTGACCCAAGTGAACCAATTTAAGGCAATGCTACCAAATACTAATTGAATGTATGTAAACTTCTGACCCACGGGGAATGTGATGAAAGAAATAAAAGCTGAAATACATAATAAGGTGTCTGTGAACTTCCGACTTCAACTCTATTCATGTTAGTCAATAGATCTTACTTGCCCTGACCACTGAAATATTTTAGCAGGATCATAAATAAATAAACAAGTTTTAGCTGACTTGCATGCATTTCACTATACCCGCAATAACATCTGCTAAATATGTGTATTTAAAAATAAAAAAATCACCTTTATTTAACCAGGTAGGCTAGTTGAGAACAAGTTCTCATTTGCAACTGCGACCTGGCCAAGATAAAGCATAGCAGTGTGAACAGACAACACAGAGTTACACATGGAGTAAACAATTAACAAGTCAATAACACAGTAGAAAAAAAAGAGAGTCTATATACATTGTATGCAAAAGGAATGAGGAGGTAGGCGAATAATTACAATTTAGCAGATTAACACTGGAGTGATAAATGATCAGATGGTCATGTTCAGGTAGAGATACTGGTGTGCAAAAGAGCAGAAAAGTAAATAAATATAAACAGTATGGGGAAGAGGTAGGTAAAATTGGGTGGGCTATTTACCGATAGACTTTGTACAGCTGCAGCGATCGGTTATCTGCTCAGATAGCAGATGTTTGAAGTTGGTGAGGGAGATAAAAGTCTCCAACTTCAGCGATTTTTGCAATTCGTTCCAGTCACAGGCAGCACTGGAACTGCCTGAGAACTGGAACGAAAGGCGGCCAAATGTGACCAATAAAATGATTTGGATTTGAAGTATTGCCATTATATACCTGATTCACTGAAAACGGGAATGTGTTTTTTAAAATCAAATGTTTGGTTGTAGTTCTAATGTTAGGCTATAGCATATAATAGTTACCTCCAAGAGAGCTATTGGGTGTGTACTGCATACTTTTGTTTCAGGCCTGCTCTAACAATTTTACCAATCAACTGCTCAACAGGAGCTGACAGGTGTGTTTGAGAGGGCTGGATCAAAAGCCTGCACCTAGTAACCTGGCTCTCCAGATGGAGAGTTGACCGCATGTTTTTACAGTAACAGAGGTGTATATTTGACTTTGAGAAAGAAAATTCACAGTGGAATCATATTGAGTATCGTTATATTAAGCTGGCATTTGTATCGAAGTCAAAATAATGTTATTGCGACAACACTTAGTTTGTGATCTAAGGTTAGCTATTGACTAGCCCATTGGGGTAGCCTAAACAAATGCAGTTAGATAGGCAACCCCATATTTCAGCCATCTATAGGCTAGCCACTTTGCTACATCAGTTAGGCTACGGGAGAATGCTCATTGCTAAAATAGCACACCTGCCTGATAATACACTATGAACCATGTATAGTCTTTGGTGAAAGAGACTGCCGTAAAAATACAACTTTTTGCTAAAATGTTTTTGTGCTTATTTCTGGAGTGGAACATTAGCACGTGTATGGCGCTCGCAGACCTCGAAATTGGTCTTAAATTGCATTCCAAGTTGCAATAAAACCTCTTAAAAAGTCCTAAATGTATCTTTCTGATTCATACAGATACCCCGCTATCCCTCTTGATCGCGTGTACTCCTGTAGCAGGCTTAAAAAAACACACAGACCGGACAAGTAGGTACGCAATGGATTATGGTCATTGTAGGTAATTACCATGTTTTCTGGCTAAAGTAGTGATGCCGCGTGTATTACTCCTGCTGTAGGGCTCATTTCAACCTTCACTATCAGGTCAAACTAACGACTAAAATGAATGAGTTACTCAGAAAAACAAATCATGACTCTCGAGTCAGTAAAAATAGTTGTTCAAAATGAACTGCACATCATGTAGAATATTGGCCTGTTGTGAACTACAACTCCCTACTACATCACACATTTCAGGCATCATATGATTTATCTATAGAGAAACTGTGCAAAAAATAATAATTGCAATTCAAATGTAGGCCGTCATTGTAAATAAGAATGTTCCTAACTGACTGTTAAAATAAAGGTTACAAATAATTAAACCAATGTTGGTCCCAAAATGTTTTTATGAAAGAGAACCAAATGTTCAGCTAATCGCTCAGCACTACCCCATAGTAATTTGCGAACAGGCCCTAAGCATATCCAGCAGACGTCTGAGTAAGTCAAGGCTAGACACCAGGCATTATTATAATTGAATGCAGTCTGGCTCGATGTAGGCTATAATGAAATCTTTAGGGAAGGTTGTTTTCAGCAGTGTTGGGTCTTATTAGCAGTCATGTAACCCAGCCATTCACTTCACACATGACTCCAGATTGCAGCATCATAACCTCTCAATCCTCCTAGCCGGATGTTGGGATGAAACAAGCAATTACTGAATCTTGCTGGATAGACAGCGTTATCTCCCTCTTTTCATGTCGTGTTCAATGTGTGAGTTTTACATAAGAGACTCCTCTTCTCCACAGAGAGCTGTGGCAAGCAGCTTCTCTCTTCTGAAAGGGGTCATCGACCCCCTTCATTTCACTGCTCCATGATGACTTAACTCTATTCCAGGGAGAAAAACCGAAGCACAACACAGTCTCTGTTAAGAGCTGTCACTATATCTAAAATATTTGTATGTATCCTCAAATATAGACTCTAGAGACAATATTTTACCTGTGGGTTTTCCTGGCAAAGTTCAGACATTAAAGCCTCTATTAGTCTCTTCAACCTGCATACATATCTACCACCTTTGTTTGTACACACATCTAATCAGGCTTAATTTCTTCCTACTTAGGTAAAGTATGTGGGTCTGGACTTTTTCACGCCTCATGTTATGTCATGACTTGATCCATGCAGAGCAGATAGGAGGCCCTCTGGACAGAGTAGACAGTGACATAATCTACCTGTTATTCTGTGAGGGATAACTCTAATTTTAGCAATCTAAAGAACAGCTATTCAGGCAGTCCTGTGAAATCCAGAGGCTGTGTATGCAACTGAGCGGTAAAGTAACCATTGAACCCACTGCACCTAATGTAACACCCCTGTCCTCACTGACCGTGGGCGACATGAGACAGTGCTAGGCCACTACCATCGCTTTTACTAGGTGGTCTAGTCGTGAATCAGGATTGAGGAGGTCTATTCCAAAAGCATCTGTCTTCAGCCTTTGCCTATGAATAGGATGTGTGGTGGGCTGCAAAGTGCAGCCCGAGGCTGAGGGGACAGTGGAGGATATGTGTCAGAGCTTGGCTTGAGGAGTCCAGTCCAGGAATGTGGTAGTGGGAAAGGGACTGGGGTGCAGTGAGGCTGGGTGAGGCCAAGGCAAGGTGGTGAGAATGTGGGCCATGCTCCAGATCCACTCAGGTTCTTCCCTGCCCTGCTGTCCCTCTCTCTCAGGAGGGAAATTAACATTGTTCTGACCCTGGTAATGGGCTTGCTGAGGGCTGCATTTACATGTCTAAAGAACTTAATACTCCCCTTCCGCTTCCTCCGTAATGGAGAGGAGTGTTTACCTCTCGACTGGACTTCCTGCAGGGCTGTTGAGAGTTCTATCTTGGGCATACTGCAGCCATGACACTGTTGCTCACTCAGTTGTTTTCCATATTTTTCCTCCTGCAGAGAAACTTGCTGAAGCACAGAGGCGTTTTGCCACCCTGCAGAATGAGCTGCAGTCGTCTCTGGATGCGCAGCGGGAGAGCAATGCCCCAGGCCTCCGCAAACGCAAGACGGTGTTCCACCTGTCCCAGGAGGAACGCTGCAAACACCGCAACATCAAGGACCTGCAGCTGGCCTTCTCCGAGTTCTACCTCAGCCTCATCCTGCTGCAGAACTACCAGGTTAGTACCATTAACCTTAAACCCTACACATGACCCCTAGATACTACCTCCGCCTCATCCGGCTGCATAACTACCAAGTTAGTACCATTAACCCTAAACCCTACACATGACCCCTAGATACTACCTCAGCCTCATCCTGCTGCAGAACTACCAGGTTAGTACCATTAACCCTTAACCCTAAACCCTACACATGACCCCTAGATACTACCTCCGCCTCACCCTGCTGCATAACTACCAAGTAAGTATCCTTAAACGTAAAGCCTACACACTAACCCTAGATCAGGGTTAGACAACTAGATTCAGCCGCGGGTTGATTTTTGTTGGAGCTTCGGGGAATTGTAATAACTATAATACTTTGTACACTGCAAATTGACCACAACTAAGCCCAAAAAGAGATTGTATTTAAAAATAACAATAATTTCCTACCTTGATTACATTGAAACATGATCACATAATGTATGTCTCTTTTTTTAATAGTAGGAATACTTGGGAACAGATTTCCTAAATAAATAAATATCTGAATTCCTGTTGATGGAAAATATTTTTGACCAAAAACTAAAATTCTCAAAAAAATGACTTGCGGGCCGTTTATGGGCCGCCTTTTGCAAACACCTGCCATAGATACTACCTCAGCCTCATCCTGCTGCAGAACTACCAAGTTAGTACCCTTAACCCTAAACCTTGCACACTACCCCTAGATACTAGCTCCGCCTCATCCTGCTGCATAACTACCAAGTGAGACCCAGTCAGCTTGTCTCCACACCCTCTCTTTCTGTTTGATGCTGCTATAAGCATAACATGTCTTTCTACAGCTCAGTCTCTCTCTATCCATCTCTCTTTATTGGTGTCAATTTCATTCTCTGTTTCTCTCTTGATCTCAGCAGAATAACCTTTCAGACATTGTCTCCTGTTGATGTTTCTCTGCAGCTCTTGCTCAATTCAATTCCCTAACCCTAACCCCAGGATTGGTCTTTCTCCCAGAATCTGAACTTCACAGGTTTCCGTAAAATCCTGAAGAAGCATGATAAGATCCTGGAGACCCCCCGCGGGGCTGACTGGCGTGTGGCCCATGTGGAGGTGGCCCCTTTCTACACCTGTAAGAAGATCACTCAGCTCATCTCTGAGACAGAGGTACGTATGGAACCGAAGCCCATGGCTGTGGATGTCTAGGCATTCTTGAGGTTAAATATTTTCCAACCATGTTTACTAGCTATTTTAGCTAGGTACAATCATGATATTATGATTGGCCAAATTTCTCATTCTAGCGTAGTCTGATCCTGGTCTTTGACTCTCATTGAATATGTTGTGTTGCATTCTAACCGTTTCATGATGGTTAGAATGAAACCAACCGTGCTATTTTGTTATTTATTTTTTTGCGTTATTTGTAACTTGTTTGTACATAATGTTGCTGCTAGAGTTTCTTATGACCGAAAAGAGCTTCTGGACATCTTATATACTACAGACACCTGACCAGCCCAGATCCTCATCATTCGCTGGAGAAGGAAACTGAGATTTCGCAGAAAAAGATCAGGGTGCCTTGTGAGGATCAGGAAACGAGTGGCTAATCTGCCTTTGCCTTCCGTCCTGCTAGCTAACGTTCAATCGCTGGAAAATAAATGGGACGAACTGAAAGCACGTATATCCTACCAACGGGACATTAAAAACAGCAATATCTTATGTTTCACTGAGTTGTGGCTGAGCGACAACATTAAGAACATACAGCTGGCAGGTTATACACTCTATCGGCAGTATAGAACAGCAGCCACTGGTAAGACACGGGGCAGGGGCCTATGCTTATATACGTAAACAACAGCTGGTGCACGATATCTAAGGAAGTCTCAACGTTTTGCTCACCTGAGGTAGAGAATCTCATGATAAGCTGTAGACCACACAATATACCTAGAGAGTTTTCATCTGTATTTTTCGTAGCTGTCTACATACCAACACAGACCGATGCTGGCACTTAAACCTCACTCAATGAGCTGTATAACACCATAAGCAAACAGGAAAACGTTCATCCAGAGGCAGCGCTCCTAGTGGCCGGGGACTTTACTGCAGGGAAACTTAAATCAGTTTTACCTCATTTCTATCCGCATGTTAAATGTGCAACCAGAGGGAAAAAAATTCTAGACCACCTTTACTCCACACACAGAGAAGCGTTCAAAGCTCTCCCACGCACTCCATTTGGCAAACCTGACCATAATAGATTTCTGCTTACAAGCAAACAATTTAAGCAGGAAGCACCAGTGACTCGGGCCAATAAAAATGGTCAGATGAAGCAGATGCTAAATTACACAGACTGGAATATGTTCCGGGTTCTTCCGATGGCATTGAGGAGTACACCACATCAGTCACTGGCTTTATCAGTAAGTGCATCGAGGACGTCGTCCCCACAGTGACTGTACATACATACCCCAACCAGAAGCCATCGATTCACCGGCAACATTCGCACTGAGAGCTGCCACTTTCAAGGAGCGGGACTCTAACCTGGAAGCTTATAAGAAATCCCGCAATGCCCTCCGACGAAGCATCAAACACGCAAAGCGCCAATACAGGACTAAGATCGAATCGTACTACACCGGCTCCGACGCTCGTCGGATGTGGCAGGGCTTGCAAACTATTACAGACTACAAAGGGAAGCACAGCTGAGAGCTGCCCAGTGACACGAGCCTACCAGACGAGCTCAATAACTTCTATGCTTGCTTCGAGGCAAGTAACACTGAAACATGCATGAGAGCATCAGCTGTTCCGGACGACTGTGTGATCACGCTCTCCACAGCCGATGTGAGTAAGACCTTTAAACAGCTCAACATTCACAAGGCCGCAGGGCCAGACGGATTACCAGGATGTGTACTCTGAGCTTGCACTGACCAACTGGCAAGTGTCTTCACTGATATTTTCAACCTCTCCCTGTCTGAGTCTGTAATGCCAACATGTTTCAAGCAGACCACCATCGTCCATGTGCCCAAGAACACCAAGGTAACCTGCCTAAATGACTACCAACCCGTAACACTCACATCTGTAGGCATGAAATGCTTTGAAAGGCTGGTCATGGCTCACATCAACACCATTATCCCAGTAACCTTAGGCCCACTCCAATTTGCATACTGCACCAACAGATCCACAGATGATGCAATCTCTATTGCACTCCACACTGCCCTTTCACACCTGGACAAAAGGAACACCTATGTGAGAATGCTATTCATTGACTACAGCTCAGCGTTCAATACCATAGTGCCCTCAAAACTCATCACTAAGCTAAGGACCCTGGGACTAAACAACTCCCTCTGCAACTGGATCCTGGACTTCCTGATGGGTCGCCCCCAGGTGGTAAGGGTAGGTAATAACACATCTGCCACGCTGATCCTCAACCCCCGGGCCCCTCAGGGGTGCGTGCTCAGTCCCCTCCTGTACTTCCTGTTCACTCATGACTGCACGGCCAAGCATGACTTCAACACCATCATTAAGTTTGCTGATGACACAACAGTGCCTGATCACCGACAACAAGGAGACAGCCTATAGGGAGGAGGTCAGAGACCTGAACGTGGGGTGCAAGGATAACAAACTCTCCCTCAACGTGATCAAGACAAAGGAGATGATTGTGGACTACAGGAAAAGGAGGACCGAACCCGCTCCCATTCTCATCAACGGGGCTGTAGTGGAGCAGGTTGAGAGCTTAAAGTTCCTTGGTGTCCACATCTCTAACATGGTCCAAACACACCAAGACAGTCGTGAAGAGGGCATAACAAAACCTATTCCCCCTCAGGAGACTGACAAGATTTGGCATGTGTCCTCAGATTCTCAAAAGATTTTACAGCTGCACCATCAAGAGCATCCTGACGGGTTGCATCACTGCCTGGTATGGCAACTGCTCTGCCTCCGACCTCAAGGCACTACAGAGGACAGTGTGTACGGCCCAGTTCATCACAGGGGCCAAGCTTCCTGCCATCAAGGACCTCTATACCAGGTGGTGCCAAGTCTAGGTCCAAGAGGCTTCTACCTCTAAGCCATACGACTCCTGAACAGCTAATCAAATGACTACCCCCCCCTTACATTTCACTGTAAGGTCTACTACACCTGTTGTATTCGGCACGTGACAAATACAATTTGATTTGATTTTGATTTGAGTAATAGACCTCCCTTTGACATGTCTTTGTTGTGTGTTTGTCAGGCTTTGGTGACCACAGAGCTGGAGGGAGGGGACCGTCAGAAAGCCATGAAGAGGCTGAGAGTGCCTCCACTGGGGGCAGCACAGGTGAGAGAGTGACTGCACCATAGATTTATTAGAATGGGAAAGGGAAAGGGGGATACCAAGTCAGTATAGTGTGTATTTTAGTTAGTGGACCATTAACCAATCACTTTTAGATCTTTCTCGCTATAATTCCAGCTCGTGTCAGCATCTCATCAACATTAACGTTGTATGACAGTTCAACACACTTCCCACTCTTCATCTCTTTCCTGCTGTGTGTGTGTGTGTGTGTGTGTGTGTGTGTGTGTGTGTGTGTGTGTGTGTGTGTGTGTGTGTGTGTGTGTGTGTGTGTGTGTGTATGTGAAACACACACTATTTATCCCCACAGTATTGATCCTGTAAGAGGCTCTCCAAACTAGGCCGGACAAATTACTTTTTCCACAGGGGAGGAGAAAATGCATCCCCATCACATATCCCTCAGATTTATAGCTGTATTAATATCAATGTCATGCCCAGCCTGAATTGTGCTAGATCCAAATGACTTGTCCAGATTCCCCGTGGGCACCTTTATATGACTTGTATTTTTAGCACACACCAAAGTACTTGATGATAAGACACTTTAATATACTCTTTCTATACCGTGCATTGAATTGACTGCAGCACAACCAGAAAAAGGTTTCTGCTTCCCTGGATAAGTGTGTCTATCTGTCAAGCTAAATGAATTAGTAAATGCCTAGTGAGGTTCTCCAGCACTAGTGCGGTTCTCCAGCTGTGTGCCTGACATTACAGTGAGGCCTAGAAGACTTGCAGTCACGCAGGTGTAGTAACTGGTAATTGCTCATCTCTGTCATTCTCTGCTCCTTCCTGCAGCCTGCTCTAGCCTGGACTACCTTCCGCGTTGGCCTCTACTGTGGGGTCTTCATAGTCCTCGCTATCTCCTTCCTCCTCACTGGTACGTTCACACACAACCATGCTATTAAGGCCTTTTTACTGGGGGTTAGATAACAGATACAGAGGAAATGAGGCTTACAATTTAGACTTGGCATTAGGGGGAACTCAAGTTAGTTTTGCATACTGTATTGTAGCTTCAGATATTTGAAGGAGATTGACATGATCGAATTGCTATTATTCTTTTTCAGGTGCTGTACTCATCCGGTATGAGAACGTGTGGCCTCTGGTGCGTATCTACCGAGGTGGCTTCCTGCTGATTGAATTCCTCTTCCTGTTGGGCATTAACACCTACGGCTGGCGCCAGGCGGGGGTCAACCACGTGCTCATCTTCGAGTTGAACCCTCGCAGCAACCTCTCCCACCAGCACCTGTTTGAGGTAAGGGAGAACCAGGGGATGCGCAAGGATAATGAGCAAGAATTCAGTCAGACAGTAGTGAAAATAATGGAGAGAAGACATCCTCTTGTGTGACCACCGGAGCGAGAATGCGCTGAATAATGGAAATAAAAAATGGTCAATAATCAATACTAATCTGAAGACATACACTAGGGTTTTTTTTCTGATCATATTTCCAAGGACAATGTGTATACTGCTTTATAAAGGCAATTTACTGACAATTTGATAGTTTAATACCTTTGTGTCTTCTGTAGATTGCTGGTTTCCTGGGGGTGCTGTGGTGTTTGAGCATCCTGTCCTGTCTGTACTCTGAGTACACCATGCTGCCCATGCAGGTCAACCCTCTCATCCTCTACGGCTTCATGCTCCTCTTCCTCATCAACCCCTTCAAGACCGGCTACTACAAGTCCCGCTTCTGGCTGCTCAAACTTCTGGTGAGCTCCTTCTCCACTGGAACTACTGCAATATAATGATGATATTATATCAGTACAATGAAACCTGACTCAACTGGTGTTTGTGTGTGTACAACACTGTATTTGATACCTATCTCACATTCTATATTGTGTTCCATGTATTCGGCTTATCTTTTCTTTGTCTGATGTTTACTGGCTTTGGTGATGGGGGTTAGGAGGATTCAGTGTGTGTGAGAGACAGAGGCCAGTGGGGTGGGGGATAATAGGATACAGGCGTGTCCCTGGGGATGTGGCGACTGTGGCTGTGCAATCATTACAGGGATGGATCCATCAGTATGCTGCTCCTCCAACCTTCCCCATCTCCCAAGCATCCCCAGCCCTCTCCAGCTCTGATTGTGCCCCACTTGGGCCTGTGCACCATTCTAGAGATGCACACGCCCACACTGAACACAGGCGCTAACCAAAATCAAGGAACAAAGCGAGACAGATTGCCTGGTGTGTTCGTTTACGCAATGAATACATTTAAAATAATTTTTATCCTCTGGATGTCTTTGTACGATTGGGATGTTGTGGAGATCAGTAAGGACATAGATTGACATGTAGAAATCCTTCATTAGCACACATACAGTGTATTCGGAAAGTATTGCGACTCCTTGACTTTTTCCACATTTTGTAATGTTACAGCCTTATTATAAAATTGATTAAATCATTTTTTTTGCCTCATCAATCTACACACAATACCCATAATGACAAAGCAAAATCAGGTTTATAGACATTTTTACAAATGTATAAAAACTAATACACTGAAATATTACATTTCCATAAGTATTCAGACCCTTTACTCAGTACTTTGTTGAAGCACCTTTGGCAGCGACTACAGCCTCGAGTCTTCTTGGGTATGACGCTACAAGCTTGGCACACCTGTATTTGGGGAGTTTCTTCCATTCTTCTCTGCTGATCCTCTCAAGCTGTCAGGTTGGCTGGGGAGCGTCGCTGTACAGCTATTTTCAGGTCTTTCCAATGATTTTCGATCGGGTTCAAGACCGGGCTCTGGCTGGGCCACTCAAGGACATTCAGAGATAGGTCCCAAAGCCACTCCTGCGTTGTCATGGCTGTGTGCTTAGGATTGTTGTCCTGTTGGATGGTGAACCTTCACCCCAGTCTGAGGTCCTGGCACTCTGGAGCAGGTTTTCCTCAAGGATCTTTCTGTACTTTGCTCCGTTCATCTTTGCCCCGATCCTGACTTGTCTGGAGGGCCCGGCCTCTGAAAAACATCCCCACAGCCTGCTGCTGCCACCACCATGCTTCACCGTAGGGATGGTGCCAGGCTTCCTCCAGACGTGACGCTTGGCATTCAAGCCAAAGAGTTCAATCTTGGTTTCATCAGACCAGAGAATCATCTTTCTCATGGTCTGAGAGTCCTTTAGGTGCCTTTTGGCAAACTCCAAGCAGGCTATCGTGTGCCTTTTTACTGAGAAGTGGCTTCCGTCTGGCCACTCTAAAGGCCTGATTGGTGGAGTGCTGCAGCGATGGTTGTCCTTCTGGAAGGTTCTCCCATCTCCACAGATAAACTCTGGAGCTCTGTCAGAGTGACTATCGGGTTTTTGGTCTCCTCCCTGACCAAGGCCCTTCTGCCCCGATTGTTCAGTTGGGCCGAGCGGTCTGCTCTAGGAAGAGTCTTGGTGGTTCCAAACATCTTCCATTTAAGAATGATGGCCCCTGTGTTCTTGGGGACCTTGAATGCTGCAGACTGTGGGATCTTATATAGACAGTTGCCTTTTACAAATCATATCCAATCAATTGAATTTACCACAGGTGGACTCCAATCAAGTTGTAGAAACATCTCAAGGATGATAAATGGAAACAGGACGCACCTGAGCTCAATTTAGAGTCTCCTAACAAAGGGTCTGAATACTTATAGAAATAAGCTATTTAATACATTTGCAAAAAATTCTATAAACCTGTTTTCACTTTGTCATTATGGGGTATTGTATGTAGATTTATGAGGATATTTTGTATTGAATCCATTTTAGAATAACGTAACAAAATGTGGAAAAAGGGAAGTGGTCTTAATACTTTCCGAATGCTTTGATATATAACAGGTTGAATCAATACTGCGGCTGAGACAATATGGGGACTGGGTGAGGCTGCATAGTGAGGCTGCATAGTGAGGCTGCATAGTGAGGCTGCATAGTGAGGCTGCATAGTGAGGCTGAAGAGCATACAGAGAGATGGGCTGGTGAAATGTCAGGCTTGACCTGGAGGCAAGAGGGTGAGAGGATCATTCCCATTCAGCCACAGTCTCATTCACAGACCCCAGATAACATAATCCAGTCCCAACAAAAACCATACCTGAAACACTAGTTAACCCAATCTTATTAGACTATATTAAATCAAACCGCTGCAGAGGCACTGCTCTTCAGCTGACCCGGTGCTGATCCCAGACATGTTTAGGGCATGTGTGGTGTGTCAGGTTGGATACTGTGTGTGTCAGCGATACTATTGCTGGTGTGGCGACAGCCCTGTTGAATGAGATTGACACACTCCAACTAGAGCCTCGTTAGGCTTTTCCACACGGATCCACCAGTTAATTTACTGTAGGGAGATGCAAGGACTGCTGGTTGCTTCAGGGCTCATGCCCTCAACACGTTCCAGCTCATTTTGCTCTGCCCTGTCCCCTTCCACTGCTCTAATACCCTGTACATGACAGCCTCATTAGCTGCATGACAATGAGCTTCCTCCATGTTGAAGTCTTGTGTACACGGTTGGAGCCGAGGTCTCTGCGTTTATGTCCCTTCTCTTTTGTTAATTTGTACTGTCTGTTTTGCGTTCATGTGAGACAAGCATGTAGTAGTATTAGTATGCAGATGTATACTTTAGACAGAAGAGCTGTCAATGTTTTCCTAACCTCAGACTATTTCAATAAGCAATGCAACCCCTCCCCCCCTTTCAGTGTTAGCGTATGTATTTAATCCTGTGTCTTGTATGGGACTAATACATCTGTCTGTCTCCCAGTTCCGTGTGTTCACGGCGCCGTTCCACCGCGTGGAGTTTGCAGACTTCTGGCTGGCCGACCAGCTCAACTCTCTGGTGATTGTACTGATGGACCTGGAGTATCTCATCTGCTTCTACAGCTTTGAGCTCAAATGGACCGACCGCAAAGGCCTCCTGCCCATGTTCAACGGTGAGTTAGAGCACTGGCTCCCTTTAGCTAGGTACTAGTTATGGTCTAAGTACAGGACTGGTAGTAGCTGAATGTACACTGCTCCAAGAAATAAAGGGAGCACTAAAATAACACATCCTAGATCTGAATGAATGAAATATTCTTATTAAATACTTTTTTCTTTACATAGTTGAATGTGCTGACAACAAAATCACACAAAAATGATCAATGGAAATCAAATTTATCAACCCATGGAGGTCTGGATTTGGAGTCACACTCAAAATGAAAGTGGAAAACCACACTACAGGCTGATCCAACTTTGATGTAATGTCCTTAAAACAAGTCAAAATGAGGATCAGTAGTGTGTGTGGCCTCAACGTGCCTGTATGACCTCCCTACAATGCCTGGGCATGCTCCTGATGAGGTGGCGGATGGTCTCCTGAGGGATCTCCTCCCAGACCTGGACTAAAGCATCCGCCAGCTCCTGGACAGTCTGTGGTGTAACGTGGCGTTGGTGGATGGAGCGAGACATGATGTCCCAGATGTGCTCAATTGGATTCAGGTCTGGGGAACTGGCGGTCCATAGCATCAATGCCTTCCTCTTGCAGGAACTGCTGACACACTCCAGTCACATGAGGTCTAGCATTGTCTTGCATTAGGAGGAACCCAGGGCCAACCGCACCAGCATATGGTCTCACAAGGGGTCTGAGGATCTCATCTCGGTACCTAATGGCAGTCAGGCTACCTCTGGCGAGCACATGGAGGGCTGTGCGGCCCCCCAAAGAAATGCCACCCCACACCATGACTGACCCACCGCCAAACCGGTCATGCTGGAGGATGTTGCAGGCAGCAGAACGTTCTCCACGGCGTCTCCGCACTCTGTCACGTGTGCTCAGTGTGAACCTGCTTTCATCTGTGAAGAGCACAGGGCGCCAGTGGCGAATTTTCCAATCTTGGTGTTCTCTGGCAAATGCCAAACGTCCTGCACGGTGTTGGGCTGTAAGCACAACCCCCCACCTGTGGACGTCGGGCCCTCGTACCACCCTCATGTTTCTGACCTTTTGAGCAGACACGTGCACATTTGTGGCCTGCTGGAGGTCATTTTGCAGGGCTCTGGCAGTGCTCCTTCTGCTCCTCCTTACACAAAGGCAGAGGAGGTGTCCTGCTGCTGGGTTGTTGCCCTCCTACGGCGTCCTCCACGTCTCCTGATGTACTGGCCTGTCTCCTGGTAGCGCCTCCATGCTCTGGACACTACGCTGACAGACACAGCAAACCTTCTTGCCACAGCTCGCATTGATGTGCCATCCTGGATGGGCTGCACTCCCTGAGCCACTTGTGTGGGTTGTAGACTCCGTCTCATGCTACCACTAGAGTGAAAGCACCGCCAGCATTCAAAAGTGACCAAAACATCAGCCAGGAAGCATAGGAACTGAGAAGTGGTCTGTGGTCACCATCTGCAGAACCACTCCTTTATTGGGGGTGTCTTGCTAATTGCCTATAATTTCCACCTGTTGTCTATTCCATTTGCACAACAGCATGTGAAATGTATTGTCAAACAGTGTTGCTTCCTAAGCGGACAGTTTGATTTCACAGAAGTGTGATTGACTTGGAGTTACATTGTGTGTTTAAGTGTTCCCTTTATTTTTTTGAGCAGTGTATGTTACCTGTATATTATGCTGGTTCATCAGCTCTGTTTGAACTCATTTTTAACAGTTTTGTTTGGGAGATATGTGCGGAGTCTAAATGGTTTAGCTCGATCTGACTCCGGTCAATAGACACTGTTGTCCATGTTCTGTCTGTCTGTGAAATTAGTCATTAATGGTTCTCCTCAGTAGTCTGCAGCCTGACAAATCAGCAGCCAGGTAATTGATTGGAAACGTTTGGGTCCAGCTAGCCTCTGCCGAGTCCCCAACAACTGGATGTTCCGGTTTTCAGGCGACACTCCATCTTAACTCCTCCTCCACATTTACTGGATTGGTTGAACAGTGCAGAAGAGAACACCAGCGACAGTTTTTTCCCCTCTAGTCAAGACCAGTGTCTAGGGCAGCGGTTCCCAAACTAGTGATGCCTGTATGAAAATGGGGTGGCGGAAGAATTTCCAAAATTCTGAAAAAATACAAAGCATTCACGGGTCATTACGGAGAGGATTTGGTTCCTGAGAGAAAGGGAATACCCTGCCATCTCCCTCAGAGAATTAAAACTCATGGTACCCTTCGCCAGCTCATATCTGTGTGAATCTGGATTCAGCAGTGCTCTTGTCTACATTAAAACCAGATATTGATCCAGGTTGGATGTGACAGCAGAGATGAGGTGCGCACTGTTGACCACGCCCCCTGACTTAGAGAAGTTCCGACGCGACATGCATCAAGCACACCCATCTCGTTCCGTGGTGGTGAGATGAGACATTATGTCAGACTTATTTGTAATTGACTGTCTTAGCCCCAATGTAACGGTTATCGTCGGGAGAAAGAGAGGACCAAGGTGTAGCGTGGTAAGTATTCATTGTAATTTAATAAAGAATGAATACTGAAACAAAAACAATACACGACAAACGAACAGTCCTGAACGGTGCAACAAAACACAGACACCCACAATTCAAAAGTGAAACCAGGCTACCTAAGTATGATTCTCAATCAGGGACAACGATTGACAGCTGCCTCTGATTGAGAACCATACCAGGCAGAACACAGAAAATCCCAAATCATAGAAAAAAGAACATAGACAACCCACCCAACTCACGCCCTGACCATACTAAAACAAAGACATAACAAAGGAACTAAGGTCAGAACATGACACCCAAATGAAAAGTATGTGATCGTGAGTTGAGAAGACAATTAAAAATACTGTTAGAATGTTTTGCAATTGACTGCCATAGCCCCAATTAAAAGAAGTTAACATGGTCTGTTAATTACATCATTTTTTGGTTAGGGGTCAAAATGACGAAAAAAGGTTGGGAACCCCTGATGTAGGGGATTTAGTTTCAGGTGTTTCTTTTATAGCTGCTACATTAGGGTCCAGCAATGTGACTTTCATGCTGATTAGCTGTCCACTCAGAGGGCTGCTACTGCTCTGTGTGTGGGAGGGATGGAGAGAGAGCAGCATAGTGCAGAATGACAATGAGTCTGGGACTACAGACATAAAAACAAATATATAAGTAGTAATTTAGCAGACGCTCTTATCCAGAGCAACTCACAGTAGTGAGTGCATACATTTTTGTTTGTACTTTTTCGTACTCGTCCCACATGGGAATAGAACCCACAAGCCTGATGTTGTACGCACCATGCTCTACCAACAGAGCCACACGGGAGCAACCTGTGTGAGTCCAACAAATCCATTAATGTCCATCCTGGCATCCTCCCATTCCAACAGAACAGTACAACAGTTCTAGCTGTAAGAATGGTTGATACCAGAACCATATACACAATGTAAATATGGATGTGGTTGATACCAGAACCATTTACACAATGTAAATATGGATGTGGTTGATACCAGAACCATATACACAATGTAAATATGGATGTGGTTGATACCAGAACCATATACACAATGTAAATATGGATGTGGTTGATACCAGAACCATATACACAATGTAAATATGGATGTGGTTGATACCAGAACCATATACACAATGTAAATATGGATGTGGTTGATACCAGAACCATATACACAATGTAAATATGGATGTGGTTGATAAATGTTTTAATGTTTATGTTGTTGTTAATTTTCTCCCCCTTTCCGACCAGGTGATTACACGTGTCATAGTTACTCCTACGGTCTCCGTGCCATCATCCAGTGTCTGCCCGCTTGGTTCCGTTTCGTGCAGTGCCTCCGTCGGTACCGAGACACCAAGCGAGCTTTCCCTCACCTTGTCAACGCTGGCAAATACTCCACCACTTTCTTTGTGGTCACCTTCGCCGCACTCTACAGCACCCACAAAGGTAAGGAGACAACCAACTCTCTGAGCCAGTTGGACAGTCAGGGGAGGATCATTGGAAGTGGAGTATTAGCAGATGTGTTATTGCGCTGTAGACTACAGACTGGGGTTTTGAGGTGATGGGAGGGGAATGTCAGGCTGAATGCTGAGGCTCAGACCATCACAAGCTGTATGAAGAAACAGAAATCAGAGATGAACTTGAGTGCAAATGGTTTGTCACTGGAATAACGATGTCAACCCTGGATTTATTTTCTGTTAGTCGATGCCTCATTATAATAGAAAGGAGAAAGTACAAAGCTCAACATTTCAGTCGCGAGAGAGGGAGGATACCATTTAGTATCAAGGAAGTTAAAGCTTGTCATTAGAATTCAAGACACTATTCTCCAGCTCCGCAATTAGCCGCTGATTATTCTGATTCAGAAACATTGTCACAAAAGAGGAAGTGTACAAAGACATCCCTTCAATATTCAGCCTTTCTGCTATCTCATCTTGGCTGCTTAGATCTTTTTCCAAGTCGATAATCTCAAAGCAGTTTGCTAAGTGGTTTTTGCCATTTCATTATTTATAAACTTGTTCGTCAACGGTCAATATATTATGTTTGTGCAAATGCCAGCTTTTAAATCTCAGCTCAACCTTTGAAAATGGTAAATGTTAATTCACAGCATGAATTTTTCTTCATTTTTCAATATAAATTTAAATCAATATTTGTGTTTCTTCTGTAACCTGACTCTTGGTTTGGCTGTGGGTTTGGAGGTAGTGAGGAGGTTTTAGGTTGTTAGGAAACGAGACCATTAAGGGCTTTTCCTCCTCCAGTCACTCCGTCCGTACCTCTAGTCTTCAGCCCTGTGGACCCTGGACTAATGGGCACTCTTCATTTCATATGCTGTGTGAAGACCTCTTTCATCCCCCTCTTTTTGAATGAAGAGGTAGAGTCCGGGTCGTTAAATGAGAAGGGATGGAGGGAATATCCAGACTACAATGCCCAGTTAACCATCTGTCTTTCACCTGCGTTGGCATGGCTACTAAATCTAGAATTTACAGAAAGTGAATGCACAGGCTGGCCATAGATATTTGAAGCATGTTCTCCATGGTCATTAAATTGTTCAGTCCAGTGCTCTTTATTGTTGCTAGACTGTATGTTGTTATGTCTGCTGTATAGGCCTACCGCCTAAAGTCTAGCCAGATGTGGAGGAGTGGTGCATCTCGGCCCCTGAGTTTGACAGTTCTGCTGTGACACAGTAAATGGGATACATAGAGTTAGGCCTGGACCGGAGCACCCAAATTACACAGCATCTGTTTCACCAGCAGAACAGAATGCATACTGATCATCGGCCAGTATTGAATCATGTTTGGCAGGGTAGCCTAGTGGTTAGTGCGTTGGCCTAGTAATCGGAAGGTTCAAACCCCTGAGCTGACAAGGTACAAATCTGTCGTTCTGCCCCTGAACAGGCAGTTAATCCACTGTTCCTAGGCCGTCATTGAAAATAAGAATTTGTTCTTAACTGACTTGCCTGGTTAAATAAAGGTCAAATAAAATGTTCATGCTGTGCACAGTGGTAGTAAATCAGCACAGGAAATGCTGGCAGGGCTACCAGGTTGTGTATAGATATGTCACCTCCATTGTACATCCACAAAGGAGTTTTCTGTTGTTGCTTTGTGACCTCATTGATCCCAGTATTATACCACTACCACAGAGAATTGTTCTCGACTCACGTTGCAATAAATGTATAAGGTGAATCGATGCACAGGGTCAAATGTACCCTCCTACTATTTAGGTATTACGATATAGTAAAGGAGATGGATTCATGTCAAGGTAAAAGACTGAATTTGTGCAGAGAAGTATTTGGCAGTCCTGTGAACAGATCAGTAAAGTAATAATCATCTATGAATACATCAAAGAACAATGGTGTTTATGCAGTCCCACTTGATGTTCCAGGGTATGTAGAAATGGGGGATTTCCTGATTCAGACTTTAGAATGTATAGTCCCTAGCACTACAGGATATTAAGCCTGACAGTAAGGCCAAAGACTTTATTCAGGATCAATATGGGATCTGCTCTTGTACAGTAGTAGCTTCACTAAATGCTGTTTTAGATGCAGGAGAGCTGAGCAGTCATGCAAATGTAAGCCCTTAGGAATGCTTTCATGAACTGCCCAGGCCGTGGGGAGAGTAATACTGCAAGGTTAGCTGGAACGAGTAGCATAATTCTGGTGGAAGGACACTCACTGACTGATATAGTATAGGAGGGACAATGGATCGGGTAGATTACATGGTCTAGTTGAGACTGAGACAAAGGAATAATAGACCTTTTGAGGAAGTGATAGTCGAGCACTAATGAAGATACAATAAAAAGTAGAACTAGTGTGAAGGATCAGCGAAAAATCTGATATGAGAGGAGATTGAGAGAGGAAGAAGGAGAGCAGAGAGGGAGGGGTGGAGGCAGGGGGAAGAGGATGGACTAGCTGGATGAGAGTGAGCTGTAATAACTTGCCTGTGGCGAAACACATCTCTGGCGGATGCTGCTGGAATGGAGATGAGACCCAGGGCCAGACTGGCTGACTGAATAGGATTTTATCACTCACATAGACACACACATTGTCTACGTACACACAGCGGTAGCTGCCTGAACCACTGCATATGAAAGACTTCGATTTAAGTCAAATTGTTCTCACACTCCCCCTGTCGGGGTCATGATACCCACTGAACTCTGCCTCAACCCTGTTACGACCACACTATCTCTGGGACATACTGCCTATTATGATCAGCCTCATATTAAGTTGTAGGTTGAGTTCAGATCTAACTACTGGTATCTGCAATAGAAATTCATATGAATGTAAATGATACTCCAACCACACAGGTAGTAATGTCACCCTACGCAGATTCACGACCAATCAGCCATGTGAAATCAACATGTCACCTTCCCTGACTCAATAACCTTTATTTGTCTTGCTAGGAGTCCGTGTCTGATTGGATAGACTCTGTGAGGAGAGGGGGTGGAGATAGTGATGAGGCAGGCAGGTAATAGATTCTTTATCACCTGAACAGCAGTACAAGGCAGTCCAGGCAGGCGGCACCGTGGCAGATAACCCAAAGACAGATGATTGCTGTTCCCGTGTGCTTATTAACACCTTCAGTGGGAGGTGTGCCCTGGCCCTCTGGCCTTATGAAGTGTGCCTGTCACTGCAACATCCCAATCTCAAATGGCTTTTAACCGCTTAGGTGGTGGCTAGACACAAGCATTTAGTGAGCGTGACAGAAGCTAGTTACCCTCTATTGAGCTCCAGGTGAATGACGAGCCACCCACACTAGAGCCTCTGAGGACATCAGATGGACATCAGTTCTACCGAGCCCTGGAGACCAACCAGAAGGCTTAGTGATGGATGCTCCAGTTTTCCTTCATATTTGTGGATTGATGTGTTGTTAACTATATTAGACGGCCTTGAATTAGTACACATCAGAAGTACTTTTTGAAAGGGGTGGACATTCTTAAACAGGGACACTCGAAGTCAATCTCAATATGAATCATTGTTTATTGTCAGCTCGCTGGAGAGGGTCCAACCAACTCAATGCACCATAGTACACATGTCAATCAGGAGCTCTGCTTGGGCAGTCCCAGCAGTTGTCGTATACACAGACAAGTAAGTTATATTTACATGATTTAACATCATTAATTAATCATTACTGTTTTGTTTCATTCATGTGCCCGACCAATACTGCCTCATAACAGACCAACACCTCACGAGGCTTCTTCTCTCTAAGCTGAGACCTTGAAACTGAGATATCTTTAGCTTGTTCTCAAAACAAGGTCTGGGCGTACTGCCAAATTGCAGCTACTGATAGTGAGGATTTGTTCAGTCAGCCACTTGCATGAACACAGAAATGTTTTTTTTGAACCGCACATAAATAGAACACAGAAATTAGTTATAAGAAAAGCACAAACATTAAAATTCCATTACGGGGGGAGGCACACAACATGGACGTTTTTAGGATGAATCTCAGCAGGGAATGTTGGGGTAATGTGGGGACACGCTACTGGATGAGGTAGTCTGATTCAGAGTCCACTGTCTGGGTGAGAGCAGGGCTGGAGGGACCAGTGTAAATCTCTGTGAAAAATGTCCCCTGTTCATTTCCTGGCGCCCTGGTGGCAGTAAGTGGGAGGCATTGACCATGACGGATGTCACTGTCCCTGTCTGTGTGGTCAGGTCAGACTGTGAATCTAACCCGTTTGTCAGTGAGCACATACAGACACACACACACTGTCACTTTATGACCAAGGTCCAAAGTCTCAGCTCTTGTGAATCTTGATTACTTGTCACATTCCTTAGTTAATGGGAACAGTAACCTACACCAGCCTATTCGAAGATGCACAGTAGACTTACCCAGTGGATTTACCACAGCCATTTCCAGTTCAGTCAGTCAGAAATCTACACCTGGGTATAGCTGGCTGGTGTGAATAGTTGTGATAAGAGTGGTTACGTATCATTGAGTGATGTGTCTCCCCAGGCCTAGGTGTCCCGTTGCTAGTGTCGGTGTGTGAGTCTGTCACACAGTGTTAGGCCATACTCTCGTTTATGTCACAGCGGGAGAGAGCTCTCTGTGAACGCTGGGTTCAGCCCAGAGACCGGGCAGACCAGACTAGAATAGCTCAGTCATCAATAATCCCCCAGGCATTTCAGGCTGTCGTTGGAGCAGCATGGGAGTGTGGCCTAGTCAAAACACACAGCTATGACACAGGGAAATCAACATGACACTGCAGCACAGCTGGTCGCCGTTACCTTTGTTACTGGCATGAGGTCAATGTTCAAAAAGAAATTAGAACATAATACATCATTAAATAAATATAAATGCACTTATATACTTAATAAGCATTTAATGTATATATATATATATTTTTTTTTTTGCAAAGAGTTTTATTTGTAGTGAATTGCCAGACTGAAGGACACAACAACATATAGTTTCAAGAGCCTCTGAATAGTTTCCCAAGGGCTAGCATGTTCTTTTCCATCCATGGTAACCTGTCTCAGGAAACGTACTATTTATGGTACAAGTTCTCCCTCTAGTGGGGATAGTGAAGACCGGAGACACATTTATGAACAAGCTGCTGTCCAAGTCTGCAGTTCCAAGCCGACAACTTAGCTATGTTTTCTTCTTAATTATCAAGTTATATACTGAGTGTACAAAACATTAGGAACACCTTCCTAATATTGAGTTGCACCCATTTGCCCCCAAAACAGCGTCAATTTGTCGGGGCATGGACTCTACAAGGTGTCAAGTGTTTCACAGGGATGCTGGACCATGTTGACTACAATGCTTCCCACAGTTGTGTCAAGTTGGCTGGATGTCCTTTGGATGGTGAATCATTCTTGATCCACACGGGAAACTGTTGCGTGTGAAAAACACAGCCGCGTTGCAGTTCTTGACACCCTCAAACCAGTGTGCCTGGCACCTTCTACCATACCCTGTTCACAGGAACTTCAATATGTTTTCTTGCCCATTCTCCCTCAGATTGCCATCCACATCGATTGAAGTGGATTTAACAAGTGATATCAATAAGGGATCATAGTTTTCACCTCGTCAGTCTGTGTGATGGAAAGATCTGGTGTTCCTAATGTTTTTTACACTGTGTATGCAGAGCGATTGTTCAAAATACTACCGTTATACGGACTAATGATGGAAAAATGTCTTGTTTGTGCTTCACAGAACAAAAGCATTCTGATGCAGACATGTTCTTCTACCTGCTGATGGTGTTCTCAGCCATCAGCTCCCTGTACACTCTGATCTGGGACCTGAAGATGGACTGGGGCCTGTTTGACCGTGGAGCAGGAGAGAACACCTTCCTCAGGGAGGAGATCGTCTACCCACAGAAAGTGAGTATTACATGCATATATATATATATATATATATGTATATATGACACACATACAGTCTTCCTCTGACCTGATGACTGTTCTATTTTCCAGGCATACTACTACTGTGCCATCATAGAGGACGTGATCCTGCGTTTCGCCTGGACCATCCAGATCTCCCTCACCACCATGACCAACATCCCCTCTGTGGGAGACATTGTGGGCACAGTGCTGGCGCCTCTAGAGGTGTTCAGGTGGGTTGGAGCATCACAGTCTCTCTCTCGTGCCCTCTTTCTCTCTCTCTCTTATATACCTCACTCTGAATCCACACACAGGCGTTTTGTCTGGAACTTCTTCCGTCTGGAGAACGAGCACCTGAATAACTGTGGTGAGTTCCGTGCTGTGAGGGACATCTCAGTGGCTCCGCTGAATGCTGACGACCAGACACTGCTGGAGCAGATGATGGACCAGGAGGACGGAGTCAGGAACCGCCAGGGCAAGAAGAGCTGGAAGCGCAGCTACAGCCTGTCTCTACGACGCCCTCTGATGTCCTCTCAGTACGAACCTTCTCTCTCTCTCACACACACGGCTAAGGCTAGGAGATTTTCCTGAAAACTTGACCTGAGTTTTTCCCGCTCAGGTCAATTGGTCAGGAAACCCTCAGGGTCCTCCGGGTTATGGCCATTGCCAGGAGTCTGTATATGGTGGCCTTGTGTTTGTCTGACAGTATCCATGTGTGTTCCTTCTCACGTCCAGATCATCCAAGAAGGACACCAAGGTGTTGATAGAGGATACGGATGATGAGGCCTTCAGCTGAGCCCAGGGCACCAGCTCTACACCCCCAGTGATCTTATCACTCCATCACAGAGCTGCCTCAACACACACACACACACACACATCGGCAGACATAGGCAGACAGATAGACACAAACTAATACATACATGCAGAGAAACACAACAATTAACTTACTCAAGCACAATCTCAGTATATGATATTGGTATAGATGAGGTGGAATTACACACACAGTTCTGTTGTTCAGACCAAGAGGGATACACACAGGAACATATTGGAGAAAAAACACCCAGACCTGGGATTTTCCAATGAGTACTTTTATTTTTTGTTAACAGACTCCTTTAGTTTCTTTTCTTTATGTTAATACTTTTTAGTTTGTATATTTGTTTTTGTAGTTCTTTGCCATTTTTAAAGATGTAATAATAGAGAATAAACAACTGTTTACATGCATTTAGTATATCAGGATCAACAGGGATAAGACATATTAATCAAAAAGACTAATAATAATAACCAACCCGAGCATGGACTCTGCAACATTAACCACAGCACATCAACCACATCAACTGGTTTCAACCTGTTGCTTCTTTTTCTACTCTGCGTTTTGGGTTGATTTTTTTTATTGAGTTGTAATAATGAAGTCGGTGTAAAACCCTGGCAGCACTTGCAGGAAAAGTGCATTTCATACAAACAAACCAAAACAACTTGTACAAAAATATCATTTGAACATATGAGTCTGTTAAAGTTGCTTTGTATATTTGTTCATGTGCGTTATTTGGATGTCAGAACTATTATGTACCCCATGTATTATTTAGAAGAATGACAATAGCTTGAGCATCTGTGCAATGATATTGATGTGTTTCTCAATGGTGGGAATGTTGTTAGACTTGTGCCATGCTTTCTAGAAGCCGTTGTTGTCGAAGAGTACAAACTCTTCAGGTGGCTCATTCTCCCTCTCATACAAGCTTGGCCCACAGATCAGTTAGTCAGCAACACGTTACAACTTCAAAGTTATCTAATTAGCTCATGGCAAGTGCCCTACACGTGCAAAACTGTACTTTGCTTTTCTGCCAAACGTGTTCTTTTAATTAATGTCGTTCGCTGGCGTATCATCAACCATCTAGCTAGCCTGAGAAGAATGGTCTGTTCTGTGCGGCGGTGGAGTTGAGAAGAGTGAGCGGTTTTTCCATTTCTCTGCCCTTTAGGAAAACGATCCCATTCTCTTTTGATCAGTCAACAACTGAAACGGCACTGTGACTGTTTTTCTATTGCAGTGTTTTCTACTGATGGTGTGGGGCACTTTGCGTCTGTTCTGTTGTTTTGCTATCAGCCTTCTCAGAACAGTGGCGACAGAGATCAGCGGACAGTGACCAGCGTTTCCACTGGGGTTCCTCTGACTGCCCAAGTAGGTCATGTGGAATCTTCACAGGATACTGTTGACATCTGAAGAGGGCTTTTCCATGGGAGGAATTCCCTGGTTAAACATGAGATCATCATGTCATGTCTGCTAGCCCTCGCACTCTCCAAATAACAGTCCTCACCCTGATCACTGTCATCTCTCTGAAAGATCTACCACTTTTACAACATAGCTGCTGCATCACCACTTGAATATAGAATGCATGCGTCATGTACAGTATCATAGGCCCTGGGACTCTGCATGTGTTGTTTTACTAGTGGTAGTGTTTGTCAGGCTTATTGACTAGAACAGGGACCAAGTGTGTGAGTCGTGTCTCTGCTGTGTCAGGTGAACTCTAATCCTGGAAAGACCTTGCTGTGAAACAGTAGTTCTCAGATCAGATAGCCATGATTAAACGGGCCTGTCCTCCTTGGGTTGTAAGGCCTGCAGTATTTACTGGGTTTTAAGGGTTAGTTCACAGTTTCAAGTCTCAGTGGCCAAATATTCTGTTGAAGGTGTTACCAACTCATTCTACAGTACATGTCAGTTTCTCTTGCTTTTTTTGGCAATGCACTTATCAACAAAGCTCATGATTTTGCTGTAATGTTTGCTTTAATGTACTTTTTATAACTTAGTGAATTTTGGTTTTGCCAAGAAAAATAACACCATGGAAATTGTACAACTGTTAGCGCTCTTTTTGTTTGTCTAGTTTGTCACATGCATGCTTTACTTGTAGACAAATATTATTTGCGAGCACAATCTTTATCGGCTGTAACTTTGAAAGTGGGTAAGCCCCTTTTTGTGGGCTTTCTGGCTTTTCAAAGGAAGGATAAGTATGTCACTACCTGTTTCTCTCCCCTCCCAGTGTGTGAAATCCTGTCTCTCTCACTCTGTGGCTTAGCTGTTTACATGATGCAGTAGCCATGAGTTGATCAGCATGAGCTCGTCTTTATTGTTTAGACTATTGACGTGTCTAATGATAAATTACGGTTGGGGACCCAGCACAAAATCTGTGTAAATTGCAAAGTCCATAGGCTACAAAATGTGTTGCAAATGCTTAAAAGTGCCATCAACAACCAGAATGACATAATGGCTTGTGCCTTTGAGATATATTTCTTATTGTGGTGAGGATTGTAGTCAGAAAGACATATGGCACTTAGGGATGTGCCATGGCGTCTGGTACGTCATTAAAACCACTATCACAAAACACACAATTCAATTATCTAACTACGGAGTGCGTCCTCTTTGTTGGAAGTATAGTTGCTCCCACTTTCTTCTCTTCCCATACTCACGATAACTACTGAACAGGCCAGTCAACCAGTCTTTCCACCAAAAAAACACTGCTGCGAGGATGCCTTTACAATCCTTGTAGCTTTTGCATTTCAGGCCTTTTAAAGCAATGGAGAGCTCTTCTACCCCCACAAAACACAAATACTGTTTAATCTCATCTAAACCTCCCTCCAACATTGTCCTCTTGTCAGAGAGCAAAAACTTCTCCCTCCAACTTCATGATTGTTTTAGTATCGCTCTACCGTTTGTCTTGCCTGCATGCTGGTTTTGTTTTCCACTGTACATATCTTTATTTATTTTTCATAATATGAAGAACACTGATTATTCTAGCTGTTCTGATCATTCTTGATTACATACAGTGCATTCAGAAAGTATTCAAACCCCTTCCATTTTCCACTTTGTTACGTTACAGCCTCATTCTAAAATAGTTATTTTTCCTCATCAAGCTACACACATTACCCCATAATGACAAAGCAAACAGGTTATACATTTTAGAAAATTGATTTTTTTAAATTCGACCTTAAATCACATTTACATAAAGTATTCAGTACTTTAATCAGTACTTTGTTGAAGCACTTTTGGCAGCGATTACAGCCTCGAGTCTTCTTGGATATGACGCTACAAGCTTGGCAAACCTGCATTTGGGGAGTTTCTCCCATTCTTCTCTGCAGATCCATTCAAGCTCTGTCAGGTTGGATGGGGATCATCTCTGCACAGCTATTTTCAGGGTCTCTCCAGAGAAGTTCGATCGGGTTCAAGTCCGGGCTTTGGCTGGGCCACAACAACATTGAGACTTGTCCCGAAGCCACTCCTGTGTCATCTTGGCTTTATGCTTATGGTCGTTGTCCTGTTGGAAGGTGAACCATTGCCCCAGTTTGAGGTCCTGAGCAGGCTTTCATCAAGGATCTCTCTGTACTTTGGTCCATTCATCTTTGCCTCGATCCTGACGAGTCTCCTGGTCCATGCTGCTAAAAAACAACCCCACACTGATGCTGCCTGCCACCACCATGCTTCACCGTAGGGATGGTGCCAGGTTTCCTCCAGACGTGACGCTTTCAGGGCAAAGAGTTCCATCTTGGTTTCATCATACTAGAGAATATTGTTTCTCATGGTCAGAGTCCTTTTGTCTTTTACTGAGTGGCTTCCATCTGGTCACGCTACCATAAAGGCCTGATTGGTAGAGTGCTGCAGAGATGGCTGTCCTTCTGGAAGGTTCTCCCATCTCTACAGAGGAACTCTGGAGCTCTGTCAGAGTGACCATCGGGTTCTTGGTCACCTCCCTGACCAAGGCCCTTTCAACCCGATTGCTCAGTTTAGCCGGGTGGCCAGCTCTAGGAAGAGTTGATGGTTCCAAACTTATCCATTTAAGAATGATGGAGGCCACTGTGTTTTTGGGGACCTGCAATGCTGCAGAAATGTTTTGGTAACCCTTCCCCAGATCTGTGCCGACAAATGTGGGACCTTATATAGAAAGGTGTGCCATTCCATATCATATCTAATCAATTGAATTTACCACAGGTGGACTCCAATCAAGTTGTAGAAACATCAAGGATAATCAATGGAAACAGGATGCTGTACGTCATTATAGGGTGTTGCATGTAGATTGAGAAAACCATATAATTCATTTTAGAACAAGGCTGAAACGTAATAAAATGTAGAAAAAGTGAAGGGGCCTGAAAACTTTCCAAATGCACTGCATATTTTGTTTTCCATATAGCTTCAAAACAAGCAGTATTCTAGGTGCTGATGAGCATTTTGATTGTTCACAATCCTGCATTCAAATGTAAAACCTGTTGAATTGTGTTTGTAAAAAAAGAAACAGTAGAAGTTCATCTTGATTGTGATTGGTCGTATTTTGTTGGGGTTTCAATACTTTTTCCTGGCTCCCTCATCTTCAGGGTTCATTGGCATCCAGGGCTACTGGAGGGAGGGGACTAGGGCTACTGGAGGGAGGGGACTAGGGGTTGGCACAACCCTCACTTCATAGTGTCAACACTAACAAGATACTAATGGAGGACATTATCTTAGAAGAATTCTAATGCATATACAGGGGCTTCGGAAAGTATTCAGACCCCTTGACTTTTTCCACATTGTTACATTACAGCCTTATTCTAAAACCTACACACAATACCTGACAAAGCAAAAACATGATTTGTAGCAATTTTTGCAAATTTATTCAATTTAAAACTCATACCTTATGTAAATAAGTATTCAGACCCTTTGCTATGAGACTCGAAATTGAGCTCAGATGCATCATGTATCCATTGATCATCCTTGATGTTTCTACAACTTGATTGGAGTCCACCTGTGGTAAATTGATTGGACATGATTTGGAAAGACATACACATGCGGGACATAAGGTCCCACAGTTGACAGGGCATGTCAGAGCAAAAACCAAGCCATGAGGTTGAATTAGAGCTCAGAGACAGGATTGTGTCGAAGGCACAGATCTGAGGAAGGGTCCAAACACATTTCTGCAGCATTGAAGGTCGTCCCCAAGAACACAGTGGCCATCATTCTTAAATTGAAGAAGTTTGGACCCACCAAGTCTCTTTCTAGAGTTGCCTGGCCAAACTGAGCAATCGGGGGAGAAGGGCCTTGGTCAGGGAGGTGACCAAGAACCCGATGGTCACTCTGACAGAGCTCTAGAGGTCCTGTGTGGAGATGGGACAACCTTCCAGAAGGACAATCATTGCAGCACAAGCCCAATCAGGCCTTTATGGTAGAGCAGCTAGACTGAAGCCACTCCTCAGTAAAATGTACGACAGCCCGCTTGGAGTTTGCCAAAAGGCACCTAAAGATTATCAGACCATGAGAAACACGATCCTCTGGTCTGATGAAATCAAGATTGAACATTTGGCGTGAATGCCAAGCATCACCATCCCTACGTTGAAACATGGTGGTGGCAGTATCATGCTGTGGGGTTGTTTTTCAGCGGCAGGTACTGGGAGCCTAGTCAGGATTGGGGGTAAGATGAACAGAGCACAGTACAGAGAGATCCTTCATGAAAACCAGCTCCAGAGCTCTCAGGACCTCAAACTGAGGCGAAGGTTCACCCTCCAACAGGACAACGACCCGAAGCATACAGCAGAGACAACGCAAGAGTGGCTTCAGGACAAGTCTCTTTGTGGCCCAGCCTGAGCCCGGACTTGAACCCGATCAAACATCTCTGGAGACCTGAAAATAGCTGTGCAGCAAAGCTCTCCATTCAACCTGACATAGCTTGAGAAGATCTGCAAAGAAGAAATTCCCCAAATACAGGTATGCCAAGCTTGTAGCATCTCTTACCCAAGAAGACTCAATGCTGTAATCGCTGCCAAAAGGTGCTTCAACAAAGTACTGAGTAAAGGGTCTTAATAACCTCTTTGGGCTGAGATCCCGCTAACGGGATCGATATGACAACAGCCAGTGAAAGTGCAGGGCGCCAAATTCAAACAGAAATCTCAATTAAAATTCCTCAAACATACAAGTATTTCACACCATTTTAAAGATACAGTTCTTGTTAATCCCACCACAGTGTCCGATTTCAAATAGGCTTTACAGCGAAAGCACCACAAACGATTATGTTCCTAAGGTTATTAAGACACTTTACTCAGTACTTTGTTGAAGCACCTTTTGGCAGGGATTACAGCATTGAGTCTTCTTGGGTAAGAGATGCTACAAGCTTGGCATACGACCAACATCAGAATTCCCACTTGCTAGTTGGATTTTTTTCTCTGGTTTTTGCCTGCCATATGAGTTCTGTTATACTCACAGACGAGATTCAAACAGTTTTAGAAACGTCATAGTGTTTTCTATCCAAACAATATGCATATATTAGCTTCTGGTAGCAGGCAGTTTACTTTGGGCACCATATTCATCCAAGCTACTCAATACTGCCCCCAGCCATAATACTTATGTAAATGTGATTGCTAATTTAAAAAAAATAAACTAACATTTCTGTAGTGTGTGTAGATTGAGGAAAAATCAAATTGTATTCATTTTAGAATAAAGCTGTAACGTAACAAAATGAAGTCATGGGGTGTGAATATGTCCCAAAGGCACTGTATGACCGACTAACTCACTAATTTATAAAACTGACCAATGCCTAATGACAAGAGATGGTCAAAGTGATAACCCTTTGACAGAGGGTTACTTTGTAAGACCTGAATGATAACCAAGCCCTGACATCACAATATCCCACTCAATGATTTTCTGATTTCACTGCTTGCAAAATCCCACGATTTTAAGTGTTTGATATCTCTGCATCTTTACTTCCTTCTTGATGTTGTACCCTTTCTTTCTAAAAGTGGAAGACTGTAACGGTGTCTATAGTAACTAGATGTACTTTGATTACATTATGAAAAACGATAGATCAGATGTGCTTGTGTTTTAAAGAGACAAAGGATACGTCTTACAATCCCCCTTTGACAGAGTGGTTTGTAAATGTTGTGTATAACGGTGTACTACGATGGTCTCATTTGTATTTCTGTATACACTTTGGTTAGTTATCCTGTCATATCTGGGTTTTATAAACCACGTTTATTTTTAAAACTGTCACCCTGGCTCTGGCTTTTTTATTTCTTCCATTCCATAATAATAATAAAAAAAGACTTGTCTGTACCGAGATCTCCTAATGTTGAGCATAAACATACTGGGGTGAGGAATTTTGTTTGCAAGTTCTTTGGAAGGAAAGTACAGATGCAATGTTGCACTCCCATACCTTAAGTTCTTCAGCCCAACACAATCAAATGAAAGAAAAGACCAGGCTTTTCCAGGCTGTTTAAGAATTCACAACTAGGTTGTTTATTTTCATGATAACTGACAGGATAAATGTTATACATTCTTTTTTAACACTGATTTTGTTTATTTTAGTATGCAAAATGATGAAATCATGAATATGATACATAATTCCAAATGTTCCGTAAAATTAACACAATTTAATCAATTGTGAGCACTCGTCACCCTGGCAAATCAACCATTTTTAGATTAGTCACAAGACAAAAAGGAAATGACCCGAAAAAAAGAATGTCAAGAATTGGGATGCCAGCAAACACTTAGATCCATGTAAATGTTAAATTTCATTCATCATATTCATGTAAATGCATATATAAAATGTGTACAGTTGTATATGCACATACAGTAATGCAATTACTTAAGTTGAGCTTACTGTACAAAAGACATGAGTATGACACATTTTTTCTAACCATTTCTCCCAGTACTTCAGTATAAACATATACAAACAAAGGCCCTCTGGCTTCAGAAGCTAAAAACTACAACGGACTTATAAAAAGAGACATTCACATTTCTGAAACAAACTCAATGATTTTAATCTCCCGTCCCTCTGCTTGCACTGCGGACTGTGTGAACAGAGAAGCAACGTGGATGAGTCAGGTGAAGATCTCCTGTGTTCCGTGCTGGATTCCCCCAGGATGCCCCTGTCTCTCAGTCTCTCTCCATGTGTGTGTAGTGAGTGTGTGTGGCCTCTACGGAGAGGGAGGTTTCCTACTGTAATGCACCTGGTATCGGTTGACAGGCAGGCCTTTGACCTGTGTGTTGAGGCAGGTGGTCTTGCACGGAATCATGTCCTCCTCCTCCTCACCTATGAGCCAGTCGTGGACCGAGCGCTCAGCCGCCGGGGTCACGTGCTCCACCAGCCAGCCCTGGTGCCACTTGTCAAAGCGCTCGTGCTGGTTCACAGCAACCCTGTGCTGGGACTGGGGGAGAGAGACAGAGGGGAAGAGCCAGTCACGGTCAGACCAACAGACAGTGCCTTAAAAGGGACAACATTCCACAGTGGAAGCACTGGATGACGAGTGCCATGACGATGTATAACTGATGCCAAAACAAGACATAACACTTTAAGCATGTTGGAAGCAGCTATAACTATAAATACCTTTATAGAAATATTGTCCCTTCTCTAGTTCAATGCCCACCTTAACTTCTCTTCAACTCACACACATGCAATCCCAGACATAAATTGGTCGTAGCTACCTTCCTGGCTTTGACCAGCGCTCCTCGGCGGTACATGTAGTCCTCAGAGTTCATGACGAACACCATCTTGTGGGTGTTGAGTTTAAAGCGGCAGTCCAGACTGCCAGCACTCTCCACACCCAGCTGTCTGTGCCACTCCCGTCTGCAGCGCATCGCCTCCACCTGCCGCACCTGCCAGCGTCTGAAGTGCCTCAGGTTCCTACACACACACAGGGGACAGTCAGAGTATATCAGAGGGAAAATACTGTGGTTCAGACAGAGGACCACAGTGAAGCAAGGTACAGTAATATTCAAATCAGAGCCTGATATGCTAGGACTCATTTTGTGCTTGGCTGTTATGGCAAGCAGAAACAATCTATCTGCAGTGCTTGTGACAATCATTAGTTAAGACAGTGAAATGACAAAATGTGAAAACACAGGATTGCCGTGTAACGTCTCGGGAATTCAGGTGGCATCATATGACGGTCAATATTTGGACATCACAACCAAAGTTAATTGCGTGAATCTCTCACTTACCTGGGCAAAAATACCGGTTTGAAAAAGTAGCCTTCGTTCTGTGAGCAAAGCGTTGACTCTGTCCCTACAAACTGTTCCATATAGCTGGACAGGCACTGGACAGGGAGAGAGATGTGTCTACATCAAAACAATGCCATTACAAAAGGCCATATACTCAATCATAAGCAAAGCTTGATGAGTTGGTTATTTGATTCAGCTGTGTAGTACTAGGGCAAAAACCAAAATGTGCCCCCAGGGGGGAGTTTGGGAAACCCTGCTTTAGGGCAGTGATATTTAAACTATTTAGCGGGGACCCCAATTTTTTCCACCAGAATTTCAGGGGACCCCACTTTTTTTGCAATAATTTCTCACAGCCCCACCAAAAAAAGAATGACATCCTTAAAATCTGTATATTTTTACATCAAGAAGTACCCTTCAATGTATTACATTTTAATCTCTCATCAAAATAAACCAATACATGTACTTTATCACATTTTATTTTTTAAATGATCTTTCTCAAAAACATTTGTATATTGTCCCATACAATAATCTGTACTCTTACTTTTTGGTTCCAGCCACTGAAGACCTATTGAGACCTCCAGTCAATATTTCTTTTTTTTGGAGGGAGAGGGGGAGGGGGGGGGGCGCGACCCCACTGCCGTTCCAACCCCTACTTTGAATACCACCACCTTAGGGAACGGCAGGTTGCCATACAAGGCCAGTCTATGTTCATACTATGACATTCTAAAGGTGCTAAAAGTGTGACTGTCCGTACGATTCTTTACCTGTACATCCAATGGGTCATCAGCCTGGGCCTCCTCTGTGTCCAGCAGCTCAATGGTCAAGGTCACCTGGCCTTGGTTCTGAATGAACATTACCTACAAAATAATTCACATCCCAGCAAGCCATTAAACATCAATGATCAACACGACGGTTACAGAATGTACTAAATCTCTATTACAATAACATATCACATGTATCACATATACAAGGCTCAGCGTTTGTCCCCCCAGGGCAGGCCGTTACCTTAAAGCAGTTCTCCTCAGCCATGACCCTCTCCGACTTCCACTGGTAGCTGGTCTCCCAGGCTGTTCTCACACACTGGGATGACAGGTTAGCCCCCGCCGCGCCCCTCTTCCTCTCGGCCAGGTACAGCTCAGCCACCTGAAGACACACCTCGTCACTCACCAGGTGCTGCAGCTGCAGGGGGAGAGAGAGAAATGACATGCATTCTGAGAACAATCAAACACTTCAGGATCGCTATATTCTTGAGGTAAAGAATGAATAGGCATTTAACGGATATGCATTTGGTTCTGTAGATTATGAAAACTGGAAACTAGAGAGACACCACTGACCTGTCTAATGATGTTCTGGATGAGCTTGTCGATGGTGAAGCCAATGTAGGCGTGGATGGTGAACATCTCCCGCAATGTGTCCTCATACTGTGTGGACTCCAGGTTCCCATCCAGAAGACTGCGCACCATATCCAGGAACGCTGGGTAGTACTCCTCCAGTTCTACCTCACCTGTAGAGCAAGTTCACAGGTCATTGAACAGACACTAGCTAGCTACAGAACTTCCCTCTCAAAAAAACCATGGCAAACTTGAGCCCAATGTTCCCTCTCCTGTACACAGATACACAAACAAATGCAGGCTACTAGATATGAAGGACGTTAGATCTGAGAGGTTCATACTGGGCTGTTTGAGGCGGAGCTCCATGGCCAGGTCCCGGCACTCGGCCATCAGAAGCCTCTCACGATTCTGCTCTGCCCGGTGCTCCAGCAGTTGCCTCTCCGCCTGCCGGTACACCCTCAGCAGCCGCTGGCACAGGGTCTGGTGAAGCCGCAGGAAGAAGTACCAGTTGTTGTTGACGAAGAACAGGTTGTAGACTCCGTCCAGCTCCTTCTGGTGCTCTGCCTCAGGGTCTCTCAGGTCCACCTTCTCCCCTCCCACTGGAGCCAGGCTATGGGACGAGGCTACACCCAGCTCCACTGTCTGGGGAGAGGCGCAGCGCCGCCGCCTCGACTCCCCGTTCTGCTGCTGATGCTGATGTTGCTGACTGCCTGTTGTTGCTACGACTCCTGGTATACCGCCACATCCTCCTCCCCGGTCTCCTCTCTCCTCCACGTCCTCGTCCGTCCACTCCTCCGTCTCGCTGAGCTCGCCGCGGCGGGAGAAGAAGAGGTCGGGGACAAAGTGCTGGATGATGCGCTTGATGTGGTCCTTGTCGTCCTTGTGGATGGTGGGCTGGCGTTTGACATGGTAGATGATGAGAGAGGCGGCGTCCTCCAGGATCTGCTTGTCCTCGTAGGTGAACACCATGTGGGGATCGCTGACCGCTGGCGCACTGCTCCCGTCACGCCCCTGCTGGACCACGCCCCCCTCCTCTGTGCTCTGCTCCTGACGCTGAGGGGGACAAACGCACAGGTTAGACAACACAGGAGAACATCTCCTTTCTAAAGAACCTTTGATGGATCGGTCGGGTGACTACAAAGGAAGTGGATTGAGTTGGAGTACTCACCTCATCATAAACACTTTCAATCTCATTGAGCAGGCTTTTGGATCGAAGGGCCTTCATGTCATTCTGCTTGAAGTTGACCCCCTGGTGGTCCAGGGACTTGAGGTAGGCCTTCTCATACTGCTCCCTCCAGATCTTGTTGAAGCCCTGCTGGGCTTCTCTCCACTCCTCCTCCTTCGCTTTCAATCTACAGACACAGCAGAGAGGACATCAAAGAATTAACACACACAGAGATTCACACCCGTCAAGTAATTTGGGTCAAATCTCTGCATGTGTACGTGTGTGTACCCTGACCTCTTGAGCACCACAGGCACGGCAGTAGCGGGGCTCCTCTTCAGCCCCTCTATAATCTCAGGGGCCTTGTCGCCGTAGATACGGTAGATGGCTCGGCGCTGGATGACCTCAGATGTGCCTCCCAGACAATCGTCCAGACGGAAGCGGTCCTGGTCCTCAGGCGACAGACGGGACAGCTTCTTCTGAACGCTCTCCAGGACCCGGATGGTGGCCAGGTTAGTCTCCAGGACCACATCCAACTGGAGGAAATAGGAAAATAACTAGGTCCTCAAAGGTGATTCTGCAGTGATGCTCTGGGTAGATAAGGGAGAACAGTCTGTTTGCATGTAGTTGGTGGCTGTAGTACTTCTGATATCTCGGCTTACTCACCTCAAACCTTTCGTCCTCACAGCGATGAAGCTGCTCCTCATATGGAGTTTTCTTTGAGCTCACAAACGTAGAGTCTTCCGACCACGAGGGGAAAGAAACCCAGGTGTCATTCAGCACCTGGAAATAAACAATTTTAGTTTTATTTTAATTTTCAACACAACTGAGAACATTATCATTGATGCCAACCAGAAGTCGTTGATGAGCGAAAAACAAAAAACAGACACTCAATTCTGATTGATCTTCAATAATTACCCCATCCTCAACCTCCTGATAAAGATAGCAAAATAAAAGCGTCAGCTAAGATTAAATCTGAATAAATGTGGAAAATCACAAGGCCCTGGCATGCAGCAGCTCAAACAAAACATGCATGGAAGTAGATTCACAGCTATTGGAACAATAGTTACAACTTTGTAGGGTCTCCTACTAGACTCAAAAAAGGGCTAAACACTTGAAATAGAAATCAGAAGCGCTGGAATGGCAAATCTTATACACACATACACACAAAACTCCTTTCATTTATGAGCACCTCTTTGCAGATAGCAGTGCGACCGCTGCACTTGGGCTGCTGGTAAGTCTTGGGTAGTGCTCTGTAGCTGGATCCCAGGCGCTTGCAAGAGGCATAGTCGACCTCCCTGCCCCCACCTCCTTCCATGTATCGGTCTGACAGGCCAGACACTGAATGAGAGAGCTCTTTGTCCCCCAGAAAAGACTTGAACTGGGTATATAGCTCTGGAAACTTCCTGGAGGAAATAATGAACATGTTCAAATTAATGAATGGCTCAAGAGGAGACTTGGCAAAACATACTGCCCTTCATACAGTACAATAATATCATTATGCATTTATTTACTGAGAAAGACATCAGTGACTGTTCTCTCTGAAATCTCCCACAATCCACTTACCCCAGAAAGGGAGTGACAAGCTGCAGCAGCTCTGCTCCCGAAACCACTTCCTGGTTAAACAAAGCAATACAGCGGAGGAAGTTCTCGTATACCTCCCGACTCTTGAAGAAACGGCGAAGCTGCAACAAATCAAAACATTATTATCGTCATTGGTGACAAAGGCTTTCATGATATTTGTCACAGCCAAAACACATTATGGAATAATTCCAACGCGGACACCTGGGCATTACCTTGTCAAAAAATGTGAACTCCCGCAAGACTCCATGCTTCCCAACTGAGGCAAAGGACTGGTCTTTGGAGCATGAAAACTTCATCTTTTTCTAAAAACAAAAAAACATAACCAATCACATACAGTATAGGTCTTCTATGAAAATAGTGACTTGTATAAATGTATGATTAAGTCCAGACCTTGAGCAGTGGTGTCATGTGAGGCAGCAGCATGGGCCTGGGTCTCTTCTTGCTCTGTTTGCTCATGTCCTCGTCCTCTGCCCTCTTCAGGTGGTCTTTCCCAGTCAGGGAGCTGCCAGTGAACTGAAAGGACACAATGTAGAAACACAAATTGCACTGAAAGTGAACTGATCACAGAAAATTAACATGGGCAGGATGCTCTCAGAAAGGGGAAAATACTGACCAGTGATCTCTTAGCATCTGGTAAGAACTGTCCAAACTCAGCCAGTAAGTCCTCTTGGCCCTTGAAGAGGCTGGCCACTTTTGAGAAAACTTCATCCTCTGTCATTCCACTACTACCATGACCCCGGCTCTCCTTGACCTCAAGCTGCTCTTTCTGAAAAGACAAAAACAGACAATTATTCCATCGGAGAAATCATGATATGATACACACTAATCTGCTACAATTTAAAGTAGCCTTGATGCTAGCAAACAACTTAACTTTAAGCAGACTTCACTTTATATCAAACTAATATATTGTTTTCAATTGACAGAAAAACAAATCAATTACCATATTGATGACACAGTGTACCTGGTAAGTGTGTAGTATCTCAAGGAAGGATCTGTAGATCTCTGGATGGTCTAGGAAGCGGTTTTTGATTTTGTTGACATAGCTGATAGCACTGTCAAATTCTACTGGGCTGGGCTCTGAGGCAGGGGGGGACACTGAGGAGGACTGTGGCTGGGATGGGCTCTCTCTGCTGGGGAGTGGCAAGGACAGTCTACTGGGAGGCTCTGGGGGCCCTGAGGATGAGTAGATGCTTTCAGGCGATGCCACAGCTTCACTTTGGGCAGATCCAACTTCAGCAACAGATGAGCCTGTGGCACTCACAGCAGGGCTTGTCATACTCTTCCCCTGACCTGGGGACACCTACCAAAAAGGGGCACTTATTGTTAACATAAATTAACTTCACAACATCCATCATGTGTGACCAGTGTGGTCTGCTATGGTGGAAAGGTTGTGGCAAACTCCACTTACATATAGGCCTACTACCAGTACTTGGTATAATGGTTGATTAATAAAATTGGGTTACAAATGTTGTGCATAGGCAGACAGTATTAGAGTTTAATGCAAACCAAAATCAATACACATTTAGAGGGACCCACCTGGGCAGAGAATGGGGACTGAAGGAAAACCACGCCATTCTTGGGAATCTCTATCCGATACCCTGGGGGCAGGAAGGCATTGAATCCTAAGACGAGGTCCGGGTGCCCATGGAAGAGCTGAGACACACGGTTTATAACACCCGGTGTGTCAATGCTATGAAGGAGAGAAAGATTTTAGGCTAATTTCATAGGGACAGAGGAAGTGACCTTAAACGAGAAAATCTGCTTCCCAACATAATTTAAGAGTAACTTCAACAGTATAAAAAAGATATATACATGTATGAAAATCTGCTTCTCAACATCATTTAAGAGTCACTTCAATAGTATAAAAAAATATATACTGTATATATCAAGAAATGGCAAACGGCAATGCTATACCTTTGTGATTTGAATTCTTTCATTATGTCAAGAAATTTGTTGTATATTCCAGGGTCATTCCCAAATCGTATTTTGACTTGGTCCAGGTATGATAGGGCATCTTCAACCTTAAGGGAAAGAGAATGGTGTGAAACCAAATGAAAACTCAGAGCATATAAAAATGTTTTTTTTTTCTTTCCATAAGATGCTAGATATTAAGGGTTCCAGGTTAAAGACCGATCATCAACAAGAATGCTAGCGTGTGAGTGATTTTATCACTGTTATTACACATTCACAAACAGGGGAAAATGAGTTATGTTGCTCCTCAATGAAGTCATGAGCTGAACAATTTATGGTATGATGTCTTCACCATAACTCATTTAGCTATCCATCCAACTCCCTAACACCATTTGCAGTTACACTGCAAACAATAAGCAGTTAACTAGGCTGAGGAAGAGATTACATTTTTTTGGGGGGCTGTGTTAGCTAGATCACATCGGAACACCTTAGACGCATTGTAGCTAAAATCTGGTCAACAAGGAAAACGTAGTTAAACTGCATGGTTAACGTTAGCTAGCTAACAAAACCGATGGTTCTGTGCGGCATATGATCATCGATTTTAAAATCAGCAATACGAATAAACAATACAATAGCTAACGTTAGCATGGCGTATTGAGAAACCCCTACTCATAAACTAGCTGGCAAGTTATCAAACGAGTAACGTTACTGTATGTTGGCTAACGTTAGTTAGTTGTCGGATTACAAGCCAGCTAGCAAGCAATAGCGCGTATTTAAAGACAGGTCTCCCATTTTGTGCCAACAAACACCATCCCATTCTAGACAACTTAAATGTGACTTTTTTTCTGGCATTGCGGGCAGAAAATGTGAACAAGGAACCTCAGATGCTCAAAGTTATCCAACAATGGAAAGTAGCTAACTAACCAGCCAAAGAAACTAACATAGATATATGTTATACTGTGCTGTATCTGGATGACCCAATGAATGATTATTAAAATCGTGTCTAACGCAATTGAAGAATCCAAGTTATCTGGCGTTAGTTAACCTACACTAAAGTACTGTTCATGCGACATTCTATTCAGAACACCTTTATGATTAACTAGCTAACAAACGTTAACTCCTGAGCATGAAGAGAAAGACAATATCTGACGAACACAAAATGGTTCTGAGGAAGACTTTTCCCTTTTTGTTCCCGTCTCTTACCTTCAGTTTTTGAAAGTGCTGTTGTTGCACTTGCTTTTGTACAACATAGGCCTTGTCTTGAATTTGGTTTATTTGTTTCGTGTTGCTGTGTGCCTGTATTTTCGCCATGATCCCGGAGATAGTAACAGACATACAGCCACTACTACTTGGTTGATTATACGCTTTGGTATCTGGTTGTTGGCTAGCCGACAAAAATCTTGCCTTCGTCGGAAGCTAGCTAGCTAGCTAGCTAGCAACCCTTAGTTGGCTAGCTAGCTAGTAGATAACGTTAGCCAGCAAGCAAAATAAGGACAATCCAGCCAAGTAACAATTATGGGAATAAGCTACGACTCGATGCGACTTTGATTAAAAGTCATTATCGGTCCAACAAGTAACTACTGCTGGTACGCTGTCAGAGTGAAGCCTATGAAAAAAGCTTTGAGACAATGGTTGCTGATTATGATATTTTAAATAAACTATCGCCTGTCTCTTTAAATTCGGCGGCAGCTGTGCAGCCAGTCTTGGCGTCCGGAAGCAGAGACGGAAGAAGCGGCGAGACACCCCACTCCCTTATTTTTGCTGGATACATTACCGTCAAGGAACTAACCGAGCAGACACAGCTGCTATTGCATTGTTGACTATGGAAGAACCACCCCGTTAAGCAGACCAGAACTGACCGTTTTTTTCAAAGGCAAACGGCCCGAGTAAAAACTCTTTATTTATCCACCATCTTTGTCCGGAAGCACAGTCAGAGAAATTCCAATGCGCAGACGCATAGAGAAACGGGTGGAGCTTCACGAGCAAAGTAGGGATTTTTCTCCATCCTCCTTACAACAGTACAGTCCTTGTTCAATTTTCACACTGACTGGAGGAAACCTTTTTACAGAAGTGTATACACGTTGCACGCAGAACTTGAATATTTTTACGAATGTTAAAATAGTTTGAGATGTGAGCACAGAATTTGACGGCCTGCCACTCACCAACACAGAATCAACCGGGAGGGAAAGTAATGGGCGTGCCAACAATGCGCATCACACAGAAGACCAAGAACTGAATATAGCTAGTGGCCTACTACAATACACACAGGATATGTATTATATACTTTATTTGTAAATACAGTCATACTTGGCATAGCACATTCATACTCTATACATTCTGTACATATCAGCTATGCATACACTTCTATTACTTGTTATTTTTTTATTGCACTGTGAATTTAAGGGAGGTAGCACAAGCATGTCGCTGCACAAACTATACCTGTTGTGTGTACCTGATGAATACAATTTTATTTTAGAAGTATTCATACAACTCCAACCATCCAGACTGAGAAAAACCATACCATGGACAAAGTGGTCCTATTTATGGAATAACAAGCTCATTTATTTCAACAATCTACCTCCTCTATTTACTTTTGTGTATGTATTGATGATATGGATAACTAACGTAACGGTCTTGTTCAAATAGGATTACATTTGTGATTGAGTTTAACCGTCAAACTCTTTAAGAAAAAGATAAAGTGCAGGCAAAGTTGATTTAATGGCATCAAGACACCAGCAATTTACTTGTGATATACACGGCACAGCGAAAAGTATGTGGACACCTGCTCGTTAAACATCTCATTCCAAAATCATGGGCATTAATAGAGTTAGTCCCACCCTTTTTTCTAACAGCCTCCTCTCTTCTGGGAATGCTTTCCAGTAGATGTTGGAACATTGCTGCGGGGACTTCCATTCAGCCACAAGAGCATTAGTTAGGTTGGGCACTGATTTTGGCCAATTAGGCCTGGCTTGCAGTCAGCGTTCAAATTCATCCCAAAGGTGTTTGATGGAGTTGAGGTCAGGGCTCTGTGCAGGCCAGTCAAGTTTTTCCACACCGATCTCAACCAACCACTTCTGTATGCACCTCTCTTTGTGCATGGGGGCATTGTCATGCTGAAACAGGAAAGTGCTTCCCCAAACTGTTGCCACAAAGTTGGAAGCACAGAATAGTTTGCTGTAACGATTTCCCTTCACTGGAACTGCCAGATGGTGAAGTGTGACTCATCACTCCAGAGAACGTGTTTCCAATGTTCCAGAGTCCAATGGTGGCGAGCTTTACACCACTCCAGCCGACGCTTGGCAACGCGCTTGGTGATCTTAGGCTTGTGTGCGGCTGCTCAGCCATGAAAACCCATTTCATGAAGCTCCCGATGATCAGTAATGTGCTGAATGTTGCTTCTAGAGGCAGTTTGGAACTCGGTTGTGAGTGTTGCAACCTAGGGCAAACGATTTCTACGCGCTACTCGCTTCAGCGCTCGCCAATCCTGTTCTGTGAGCCTGTGTTGCCTACCACTTTGCGGTTGGGCTGTTGCTCCTAGACATTTCCATTTCACAATAACAGCACTGTGTTGACAGGGGCAGCTATAGCAAGGCAGAAATATGAAGAAAAAAAATCACTTTTTGGAAAGTCACAGGGCTCTTCAGTGTGAGCCATTCTACTGCCAATGTTTGACTATAGCAATTGCATGGCTGTGTGCTCGATTCCATACACCTGTCAGCAACGAGTGTGCCTGAAATAATCGTATCCACTAATTTGAAAGGGTGTCCACATACTTTTGGCAATGTAGTGTACATTGAATGGCAAAAAGGAGATGTGAAAAACTAACAATATAGTAAATTAACCTTAGTGGGAATAAAATTGTAGTTTTAGACAAGTATTGTTGTCCATCTATGCACTTGTCTATTTTCCATGGAACTCATTAAGAAGCCTTGGCTGCAAATTTCCACCTCTGTAGCCACTGCTGAAAAGTCAGTCCCCCCTTGCGTATGTCAGGCAGAGCAAACTGAGCAGGCTGATCCCACCTGCACAGACAGAACAAATAAATGAATTGTCAATCGTCTAGCTGGTGAATAATATTGAAGTTTAATAAAAAGGGAGATCTATGTGAGAGAGTTGATGGGAACACTTACCAATAGGAAATGGCAGTCTTGACCTGATTCCCGTAAGAAAGGCCCTGTGAGCAGCACTGGTTGAGCTCCCAAACCCTGGGTAACAAAGACTGAAGCAGCTCCTTGTCTTCCTCCTGGACACGTAGCAGGAGGGCTAAGAAGAAATAAAGAAAAGGGAGATTAAAGGGAGACGAAGATATCAGTCAGACATGTAAAACTGAATGGTTAACCAGGTAAAGAGCAGTGATAGTGTGATTGGAGTCTGATTGAATGGCATCTAGCTATCCCATTTGTTAGTTTGCAGCTTTGAACTCTATAGAAGACCTGTACCTTGTTGGTCAGGTGCAGGTAGCAGCGCTCCTTGCTTCTCTACATTAGCTAAAGAGGAGGAGTAAAATTGCAGCAAACGATGCAGAAAGCGAAGCTCCAAATGCTGGGATAGAGCTTGCGAGTACAGTTCCTCAGGGGCCTGGCAGAAAAACAAAGAGACAGAATAGAGAATATATAAATAAGGATAAGAGCAAAAAGCAAACCTCTAGGTACATAAATGGTCATGGAATAATCTGTTAGGACTCACCCTGTACATTGGAAAAGTCATGCTTTGACACAGATTGTGGAAGGGCGAGGAATGCAAGCGATGGATAGATAACCACGCAGCTGGAATTCTCTGCTCGCTGAAATGTATAGCAGATGACAGAACTTAACCATCTGAAAAATCTCCCTCTGAGCATTTTTTCTCAGCCAGACCAATTACTAAAAACATGTTTTATTTTAATTAAATAGGCAAGTCAGTTAAGAACACATTTTTATTGACAATGACGGCCTACCAAAAGACAAAAGGTCTCCTGCGGAGATGGGGTCTGGGATTAAAAATAAATACAAATATAGGATAAACACACATCACGACAAGAGTTAACACAACTCTACATAAAGAGAGACCTACAATGACAACACAGCATGGTAGCAACAACATGGCAGCAGCACAACATGGTTGTAGCACAAAACAGGGTACAAACATTGTTGGGCACAGACAAAGGGCAAGAAGGTAGACAACAATACATCACACAAAGCAGCCACAACTGTCAGTAAGAGTGTCCATGATTGAGTATTTGAATTAAGAGATTGAGATAAAACTGTCCAGTTTGAGTGTTTGTTGCAGCTCGTTCCAGTCGCTACCTACAGCGAACTGAAAAGACGAGCGACCCAGGGATGTGTGCGCCTTGGGGACCTTTAACAGAATGTGACTGGCAGAATGGGTGTTGCATGTGGAGGATGAGGGCTGAAGTAGATATCTCAGATAGGGGGGAGTGAGGCCTAAGAGCGTTTTATAAATAAGCATCAACTAGTGGGTCTTGCGAAGGGTATACAGAGGTGACCAGTTTACAGAGGAGTATAGAGTGCAGTGATGAGTCTTATAAGGGCATTGGTGGCAAATCTCATGGCCGAATGGTTAAGAACATCTAGCCGGACGAGAGCACCCTTACCCGCCGAGCTATAAATTACGTCTCAATAATCTAGCATGGGTAGGATGGTCATCTGAATCAGGGTTAGTTTGGCAGCTGGGGTGAAAGAGGAGCGATGACGATAGAGGAAACCAAGTCGATTTAACTTCAGCCTGCAGCTTTGATGTGTTGAGAGAAGGACAGTGTACCATCTAGCCATACTCCCAAGTACTTATATGAGGTGACTACCTCAAGCACTAAACCCTCAAGAGGTAGTAAACACACCTGTGGGGAGAGGGGCATTCTTCTTACCAAACCACATAACCCTGTTCTGAACACCTCCAAAACAAAGGTTAAGGGCAGAGAAAGCTTGTTGGACACTAAGAAAGCTTTGTCGGGGAGGGGCCAGCTGAGTATAAGACTATCATCTGCATATAAATGGATGAGAGAGCTTGAGCTATGTTGTTGATGTAAATTGAGAAGAGCGTGGGGCCTAAGTTGGAGCCTTGGGGTACATCCTTGTTGACAGGCAGTGGCTGACATCTCACATTTTCTGACTTTATACACTGCACTCTGAGGTAGTTAGCAAACCAGGCCAAAGAACCCTCAGAGACACCAATATTCCTTAGCCAGCCCACAATAACGGAATGGTCTACTGTATCAAAAGCTATGGCCAAGTCAATAAAAAAATCAGCACAACATTGCATAGAATCAAGGGCAATGGTGACATCATTGAGGACCTTTAAGGTTGCAGTGACACATCCATAATCTGAGCGGAAACCAGATTGCATACCAGAGAGAATACTATAGACAAAGAAAGCCAGTCAGTTGATTATTGACAAGTTTTTCCAAAACTTTGATAAACAGGGCAAAATAGAAATATGCCTATAACAGTTAGGATCAGCTTGATCTCCCTCTTTAAATAAATGACTAAGAGTGGCTGCCTTCCAAGCAATGGGAACCTCCCCAGGGAAGAGGGACAGGTTAAAAAGGTCAGAGATAGGCTTGGAGATTGTAGGGGCAGCAACCTTAAAGAAGAAAGGGTCTAAACTATCTGACCCAGATGATTTTGGGGGGGTCAAGTTTAAGGATCTCCTTTAGCACCTCAGACTCAGTGACCCCCTGCAGGGAGAAACTTTGTAGCTGGGCAGGAGAAAAAAAAATAGGGAGGAGCATCGGGGCTAGTTGCACTGGAAATGTTGGACGGGCAAGGAGGCATGGCTGAGTTAAAATGGAATCCTGACTAATTTAAGTGGTGATTAAAGCGCTCAGCCATGTGCTTCTTGTCAGTAACAACCACATCATCAACTTTAAGGGACATGGGCAGCTGAGGAGGAGGGTTTATTCTCCAGGTCTTTAACCATTTTCCAGAACTTCTTGGGGTTAGACCCACAGAGAGAACTGCTCCTTAAAAAAAATATCTTTGGCCTTCCAGATAGCCTGAGTGCACTTAGTTCTCATTTGCCTGAACGAGAGCCAGTCAGCCTTATGATCAGAAGATGTCAATTCACCCATCAAACGGGAAGCTCTTACCCTTCAATGAGCCTGCGATCAAGTGTTACTAGTGACACGTTTCCAAACTGTCTGGCCTCCTGGGACACAGAGTTGCGAAGCCTATTGGCTGCTGAAAGAACTTCACCAAACTGGGGAGTCAGTTTTCCCTGGACAAACTGGCCAATCTGGGGTCAGACAAGAGAGAGGAACAGGTTGAGTTAGATGGCCACTGTTTACACAGTATGCATTAGAGTACACAGAAGCATATAGAGGGCCTACCTCCTTGTGCACGCGAGTCAGTTCAGTCTTAGCTGTTGAATTCCCCTTGATCAGACCTCTTGTCTGTTCCTGCCTGACGTCCTATGAAGAAAAACATGACAAAAGTGTGTCACACTTATTTAGGTTAACATGTGGCAAAATGCTGTGGTGTTGTGTGTGGAAGACAAAAGGTAGAAATACAGACTGCAAAAAACAGTATATTTCCTCACCACAAGCTGTCTGAAGTCCGTGATGCTCTGCCATTGTCTCCGCAGGTTGCGAAGAGCCTCCTGTCTGTCCCTGGCATGTTGCTCCATTTCAACACACTGGTTTCGCACACCATCTCGCACTGCTGCTTGCATCACACACTGCATCTCCAGCTCAAACACTGACCTGGGCAGGAGGGAAACGTGAGAAAAGAAACCAGAGCATTTTTATGAATTGACATGACTTCATTAGAGGCTGAGCAAGTTTATTAATGACAAAAGAAAAATGGTGGAAAAAGCCAATCTGTAGTGCAGACTTACTGCGCCAGGGCTTGGGTTTGAGATTCCCCGCCAAGCAGCTCCAACTCTGCCTCATTTTTTCGGGCATGAAGCTGGGTCTTCAGCTGTTGAATTTGTGAACGCGTTTGAGCCAGTTCCATCAGACTCTGTTCCACCTCCTCCCAGGCTGACTGCAAAAGGATCAGACACAGATATCAACTACAGCAACAGTGAACTACAGTACTGTTCAAGCCTATGCAGTGTCTTTACCCCATGTTGTTATTTTAGTGTAAACTGAAATGTGTGTAAAGCACCTGTAAAAGACTCTTAACGGGTGGTAGCTCTTCCTCTACTTTCGATATGTCCAACAGGTGATTACTCTCGTAGCGAAACCTAAAACAAAACAGATACATTTGACCTTTAATTCCAATCCATGCAGATTTTTGTCCAGCCACATCTAATATAAAAAAAACAATTTACCGTAATGCGGCAACATCATGAGCCACATCCAATGAGGCAAGCTTCTCCTGCAATGTAATTTCCTGTCCCAAGGCCAGGTACTGCAAGGCTGACAGCACTTGGTTTGGAGGATAGCATCGCAACAAGTCCTGATGAGATAAAAATTATAATACCATTCTCACGCAACTGAAGCAAATATGAAACAGATCGTTATGTACATTGTCGTCGGGAAAGTATTTAGACCCCATGACTTTTTCCACATTGTTACGTTGAAGCCTTATTATAAAATGGATTAAATAAAACATCAATTTTTACACAATACCCCATAATGACAAAGCGAAAATAGTTCACATTTTTGAAAATATATATAAAAAATGAAATACCTTACATACGTATTCAGACCCTTTGCTATGAGACTCTTAATTGAGCTCAGGTGCATCCTGTTTCCATTGATCATCTTTGAGATGGTTCTACAACTTGATTGGAGTCCACCTTTGGTAAATTTAGTTGATTGGACATGATTTGGAAAGGCACTCCTGTCTATATAAGGTCCCAGTTGAGAGTGCATGTCAGAGCAAAACCCAAGCCGTGAGGTCAAAGCAATTGTCCGTAGAGCTCCGAGACACTATAAGAGCTCTAGAGTTCCTCTGTGGAGATGGGAGAACCTTCCTGAAGGACAATCATCTCTACAGCACTCCACCAACCAGGCCTTTATGGTAGAGTGGCCAGACAGAAGCCACTCATTAAAAAAGGCACATAACAGCCTGCTTTGAGTTTGCCAAAATGCACCAGACCAGGAGAAGATACTCTGGTCTGATGAAACCAAGATTGAACTCTTTGGCCTGAATGCCAAGTGTCACGTCTGAAGGAAACCTGGCACCATCCTTACGTTGAAGCATAATGGTGGCAGCATTATGCTGTGGGGATGTTTTTCAGCGGCAGGGACTGGGAGACAAGTCAGGATTGAGGCAAAGATGAAAGGCGCTATGGAGCAGGTTAGGACCTCAGACTGGGGTTACGGTGGGGTTAGGGTAGGGTTAAGGTGTGGCAGGGTAGCCTAGTGGTTAAAGCGTTGAACTAGTAACCGGAAGGTTGCAAGTTCAAACCCCGGAGCTAACAAGGTACAAATCTGTCGTTCTGCCCCTGAACTGGCAGTTAACCCACTGTTCCTAGGCCGTCATTGAAAATAAGAATTTGTTCTTAACTGACTAGCCTAGTTAAATAAATGTAAAATAAAAATAAAATAAAAAAGGTTTACCTTCCAACAGGACAACAACCCTAAGCACACAGCCAAGACAACGCAGGAGTGGCTTCGAGACAACTGAGTAAAGGGTATAAATATTTATGTACATGTGATATCTCTGCTAAAAACCTGTTTTCGCTTTGTCATTATGGAGTATTGTGTGTCGATTGATGAGGGGAAAAAACAATTGAATCAATTTTAGAATAAGGCTGTAACGTAACAAAATGTGGAAAAAGTCAAGGGGTTTGAAAACTTTCCGAAGGCACTAACTAGATGCAAACAACATTGCAACTTACCTCCACAGCACTTAACCAATGCTGAAATACTGCAGTTCTCTGTTCACGAGACAAGCTGAAGACAGAGTCAATGATGATTTAGCAATAGAAGAATGCCATGGATGACTCTGGTTCCTATATAAAACCATCTGATAATTCTTACTGTGTGGCAGTGGAGGATGCCATTTTCAGCTCACTCTCTTGTAAAGACTGGAAGAAGAGGAGTCTTTCATCACACAGCTCTCTCACATTACGCTAAGGAGGAAGAGAAAGAAGATTAGTCCAATACAAAACCATCACAGATTATGTCTTATAAAGCATCAACATAAAAAATTAAGTAAAATCACTTACCAGAACCTGAGGCTCTGCTCCTGTTGGGTTTAGATAGTCCCCACTGCTATTGGAGGCTTCATTTCCAAACACCACCTCCAGCTCTGCCTTCCTGCAAAACACACCAAAAGCAAAGAATGGATTTGGGCTGGGTTTGCGGCATTAGAATGTATGTAGACGTGTGTTAAGAAATGGTAAGGGTTAACAGAGGCTCTAGCAAGCACACCTAGACAGCTGCTCCAGAACCTGGGAGTGTCCACTGATCTTGCGGGTATCCTCTGAGAGAACGTGGCGCTCATTCATGCAGCGCTGCTTAAAGGCCTGTAAAAGCAGCTCCCTGCGTTGGTTCTCCTCCACCATTCCCCAGCTCCAGTTAATGGACTCTTCTACTCAATACAAAAGAAACGTTACAGCACAACATATCACAGCAAAAGGGGGCATCAACATATCAGCATATACAAACCTAGCACAATTTAGTATGTGGAAAACCAAATTACACAGTGGGGTCCAAAAGTATTGACACCCTTGATAAAGATGATCAAAAGTGACAAACAATTCAAATAGGCTCAGTAACGTCAACTTCACAAGGTGAGGTTATGAAAGGTATTGAAAACAGGGGTGTCAATTTTGACCCCTACCTTTTAGAGAAAGAAAATATGACTTGTTACAAAATCTCTGAGCAATTGTAGTTGTGTAATATAATTTCCCAATTTTTTAGAGCATTCAACATAGCTCAGTATTTTAATTATACATTTTTTTTACAGCCATTTTTGCCTATTTCAGACCCCACTGTATGCCTATTTGTTAAAAGGCTAACCTTCAGTAACTAGCTGTGCTTCAGTCCCATTGATTTGAGAGTCCAGGTGGTTGAGTTCAGCTCTCAGCTCCTCTATCTGCTCCTGAAGCTCAAGCCGCTTAGCAGCATCACTCTGCCCCGCTACCTTTTTTAACTACACACAAATACATAATGTAATACAAATAATGTTCACACATAATGCTAACTGACAGTCTAAAAATTGTGATACTGTACCTACAGTGCATTAGGAAAGTATTCAGACCCCTTGACTTTTTTCCATAGTTACATTACAGCCTTACTCTAAAATTGATTAAATATGACAAAATGAAAACAAGTTGAGAAATTTTTGCAGATGTATAAAAAACAACCCTAAAACCTTATTTACATAAGTATTCAGACCATTTTCTGAGGCTCAGGTGCATCCTGTTTCCATTGATCATCCTTGAGATGTTTCTACAACTTGATTGAAGTCCACCTGTGGTAAATTCAATTGATTGGATATGATTTGGAAAGGCACACACACCTATCTATATAAGGTCCCACAGTTGACAGTACAAGTCAGAGCAAATATCAAGCCATGAGGTCAAAGGAATTGTCCGTAGAGCGCCGAGACAGGATTGTGTCGAGGCCCACATCTGGGGAAGGCTACCCCAAAAAATTCAGAAGCGTTGAAAGTCCCTAAGGACACAGGGGTCTCCATCATTCTTAAATGGACGAAGTTTGGAACCACCAAGAGTCTTCCTAGAGCTGCCCGCCCAGCCAAACTGAGCAATCAGGGGGAAGGGTCTTGGTCAGGGAGGTGACCAAGAAACTGATGGTCACTCAGAGAGCTTTAGTTCCTCTGTGGAGATTAGAGAAACTTCCAGAAGAGCAACCATCTCTGCAGCACTCCACCAACCAGGCCTTTATGGTAGAGTGCCCAGAAAGATGCCTTCTTCCTAAGGCACATGACAGCCCAAAATTGTGCCGGAAGAAGTGGCAGCAGTTTTACGGGAGCCCAATCAATTGTACTGTTATGTTGTTTTTTTTGCGTTATTTGTACATTTTGTACATAATGTTTCTGCAACCGTATCTTACGGCAGAAAAGAGCTTCTGGATATCAGGACAGCGATCACTCACCTCAGATTAGACAAAGATTTTTTCACCAACAAGCAAGACTCACACGATATTCTCCAAACACCCAGCAGGGCAGACAACCCAGTTATTCACAAGAGGAAGCGACGCAGGTACAGAAGACGAAGAGCCGGATGCCTCGTCAGGACCCGCAGAAGGCGAGTAGGAAAGCTGCTGTTACCGTCAATATTACTCGCCAACGTGCAATCATTGGACAATAAATTAGACAAGGTACGATCACGAATATCCTACCAACGGGACATCAAAAACTGTATTATCCTATGTTTCACGGAATCGTGGCTGAATGACGACATGGATATTCAGCTAGTGGGATACACGCTGCACCGGCAGGATAGAACAGCATACTCCTTCCTGTAAGACGAGGGGGGGGCGGTCTGTGCATATTTGTAAACACCAGCTGGTACATGAAATCTAAGGAAGTCTCTAGATTTTGCTCAACTGAAGTAGAGGATATTGTGATAAATTGCAGGCCACTACTTGCCTAGAGAGTTCTCAGCTATACTTTTCGTGGCTGCTTATTTACCACCACAAACAGATGCTGGCACTAAGACCGCACTCAGTCAGCTGTATAAGGAAATAAGCAAACAGGAAACCACTCACCCAGAGGCGGTGCTCCTAGTGGCCGGAGACTTTAATGCAGGGAAACTTAAATCAGTTCTACCAAATCTCTATCAACATGTTAAATGTGCAACCAGAGGGAAAATAATTCTAGATCACTTGTAATTCTAGATCACCTGCACAGAGACGTGTACAAAGCTCTCCTTCGCCCTCCATTTCGTAAATCCGACCACAACTCTATCCTCCTGATTCCTGCTTACAAGCAAAAATAAAAGCAGGAAGCACCAGTGCCTCGGTCTATAAAAAACCCGTCAGATGAAGCAAATGCTAAACTACAGGACTGTTTTGCTATCACAGACTGGAAAATGTTCCGGGATTCTTCCGATGGCATTGAGGAATACACCACATCAATCACTGGCTTTATCAATGAGTGCATCGAGTACGTCGTCACCACATTGACTGTACGTACATACCCCAACCAGAAGCCATAGATTACAGGCAACATTCGCACTGAGCTAAAGGGTAGAGATGCCGCTTTCAAAAATACAAAGGGAAGCACAGCCGCGAGCTGCCCAGTGACACAAGCCTATCAGGCCTATCAGACGAGCTAAATCACTTCTATGCTCGCTTCGAGGCAAGCAACACTGAGGCATGCATGAGAGCATCAGCTCTCCGTAGCCGACGTGAGTAAGACCTTTAATTAAACAGGTCAACATACACAAAGCTGTGGGGCCAGACGGATTACCAGGACGTGTGCTCCGGGCATATGCTGACCAACTGGCAGGTGTCTTCACTGACATTTTCAACATGTCCCTGATTGAGTCTAATACCAACATGTTTCAAGCAGACCACCATAGTCCCTGTGCCCAAGAACACAAAGGCAACCTGCCAAATTGAGTACAGACCAGTAGCACTCACATCCGTAGCCATGAAGTGCTTTGAAAGGCTGGTAATGGCTCACATCAACACCATTATCCCAGAAACCCTAGACCCACTCCAATTCGCATACCGCCCAAACAGATCCACAGATGATGCCATCTCTATTGCACTGTCCTTTCCCAACTGGACAAAAGGAACACCTATGTGAGAATGAAATTCATTGACTACAGCTCAGCGTTCAACGCCATAGTACCCTCAAAACTCAACACTAAGCTAAGGAACCTGGGATTAAACACCTCCCTCTGCAACTGGAACCTGAGCTTCCTGACGGGCCACCCCCAGGTGGTGAGGGTAGGTAGCAACATCTGCCACGCTGATCCTCAACACTGGAGCTCCCCAAGGGTGCGTGTTCAGTCCCCTCCTGTACTCCCTGTTCACCCACGAGTGCATGGCCAGGTACAACTCCAACACCATCATTAAGTTTGCAGACGACACAGTGGTAGGCCTGATCACCGACAACGAAGAGACAGCCTATAGGGAGGAGGTCAGAGACCTGGCCGGGTGGTGCAAGAACAACAACCTATCCCTCAACGTAACCAAGACTAAAGAGATGATTGTGGACTACAGGAAAAGGAGCACAGAGCACGCCCCCATTCTCGTCAACGGGGCTGTAGTGGAGAAGGTTGAGAGCTTCAAGTTCCTTGGTGTCCACATCAACAACAAACTAGAATGGTCCAAACACACTAAGACAGCCGTGAAGAGGGCACAACAAAGCCTATTCCTCCCCAGGAAACTAAAAAGATTTGAAACGGGTCCTGAGATCCTCAAAAGGTTCTACAGCTGCAACATCCAGAGCATCCTGACCGGTTGCATCACTGCCTGGTACGGCAATTGCTCGGCCTCCGACCACAAGGCACTAAGTAGTGCATACGGCCCAGTACATCACTGGGGCAAAGCTGCCTGCCATCCATGACCTCTACACCAGGTGGTGTCAGAGGAAGGCCCTAAAGGAAGGCCCCAGTCATAGACTGTTCTCTCTACTACCGCATGGCAAGTGGTACCGGAGTGCCAAGTCTAGGTCAAAAAGGCTTCTCAACAGTTTTTACCCACAAGCCATTAGACTCCTGAACAGGTAACCAAATGGTTACCCGGACTATTTGCATTGTGTGCACCCCCTCAGCCCCTCTTTTACACTGCTGCTACTCTGTTCATCATATATGCAGTCACTTTAATTATACATTCATGTACATACTACCTCAATTGGCCCGACCAACCAGTGCTCCCGCACAGTGGCTAACCGGGCTATCTGCATTGTGTCCCACTACCCCCTCTTTTTACGCTACTGCTACTCTGTTCATCATATATGCATAGTCACTTTAACCATATCTACATGTACATACTACCTCAATAAGCCTGACTAACCGGTGTCTGTATAAAGCCTTGCTACTGTTGTATTCAGTGCACGTGACAAATAAACTTAGATTTGATTTGGGAGTTTGCCAAAAGGCATCTAAAGGACTCAAACCACGAGAAACAAAATTCTCTGGTCTGATGAAACCAAGATTTAATTTTTTGGGCTGAATGACAAGGGTCACATCTGGAAGAAACCTGACACCATCCCTACAGTGAAGTATGGTGGTGGCAGCATCTTGCAGTGGGGATGTTTTTCAGCAGCGGGACTGAGAGACTCGTCAGGATCGAGGGAAAGATGAACGGAGCAAAGTACAGAGAGATCCTTCATGAAAACATGCTCCAGAGCGCTCAGAATGGGGCAATGGTTCACCTTCCAACAGGACAATGACCCTAAGCACACAGCCAAGACAATGCAGGAGTGGCTTCGGGACAAGCCTCTGAATGCCCTTGATTGACCCAGCCAGAGCCCGGACTTGAACCCAATCGAACATCTCTGGAGATACCGTAAAATATCTGTGCAGCTACACTCCCCATCCAACCTGACAGAGCTTGAGAGGATCAGCAGAGAAGAATGTAAGAAACTCCCCAAAGAGGTGTGCCAAGCTTGTAGCGTCTTACCTAAGACTCGATGCTGTAATCCCTGCCAAAGGTGCTTAAAGTACTGAGTAAAGGGTTTGAATACTTATCTAAATGTGATATTTCAGTTTTTGTATTGTCATTATGGGGTATTGTGTGTGGCTTGAAGAAAATAAGGCTGTAATGTACCAAAATGTGGAGAAAGTCAAATGTTCTGAATACTTTCTGAATGCACTATATATCAAATTATCTATCTAATTGTTACGAAATATTGGGTGTACCTCCTTATCTTGTAGAACTTTGTACCTGAGAGATCACAATGTCAAGGAAAGGCTTGTGGGCAATTCCATGGTAACGGAATTACGCATCGACTCATTTTTATTCATTTTAAAATGTATGCCAAACCAAAAAACATTGATTTCAAAGTTGTTTGTTTGTATTTTTCCCCCTTTCTCAACCCCAATTTCATAGAGCCAATTACGATCTTGTGTCATCGCTGCAACTCCCCAAAGGGCTCGGGAGAAGCTACGGTCGAGTCATGCGTCCTCCGAGACATGACCCGCCAAACCATGCTCCTTAACACCTGCCAGCTTAACACGGAAGCCAGCCGCACCAATGTGTTGGAGGAAACACAGTTCAACTGACAACCCGAAATAAGCCTGCAGGCGCCCGGCCCGACACAAGGAGTTGCTAGAGCGCGCTGAGCCAAGCCTCACCGGCCAAACCCTCCCCTAACCCAGATGGCGCTGGGTCAATTGTGCGCCGCCTGGTTACAGCCGGTTGTGACACAGCCTGGGAATGAACCCGGTCTGCAGTGCCTTAGACCACTGCGCCACTCGAGAGGCCTGATTTCGAATGGTTAAACCATACAACTCTATGCACAAGGACTGCTTTAAACCATTTCTACTGAACAAATTTACCAAAATTATTTTGTGATTGAACCGTAAAGATGTGAAATTTGTTATTAGAATTTTGGTAAAATCTTCCTCAGGTTTTTATGTGACCACGTTTTCCAAAAACTCTGGGGAGGGTCAGCTATGACATGGTACCTTGAGATTGGGGGAATTTTTTAAATATATATTTTTAAACTTTTGGTTAAACTACAGTAAATTAAGTGGATCTAACACCCGGTAACGGAATTACAGTTATGAAATTACATAATGACTCCCTGATCTGTACAACACAAATGCATATTTCTAGATATGAATGTAATTTCTCATGTTTCACAAGTATGGACAGTGCTGCACAGCAGAGCACAGAGTACAGTACAATACAGCACAGCAGACTAGGATTCTGTACATGCAGTACAGTTCAGTAGTTTAATATACTGTATTCTGCTGTATTGTACTCTACTGTGCTCTACCTACTATACTGTGCAATCCAAACTTGTGACACATAAGTCTATGATAGGTTCAGATTTGGTCCAGTTCGTCTGTCTTTGGATGTTAACATCAAGGCCAGGGTGGACTGACCAAATTTTAACGTCCACGGACGTCCGGTGTCAGTCAGTGCTCAGTGGGTGACGATGCTGGTCACAGTAAATGGAAAGAGAGGGGTTATCACGGGTATGTGTCAGTAAGAGCTAGCAGAGGTGACATTAACTGGAGAGTGAGAGAAAGGCTGTCCAGACTTGGTTTAAATGCCAGACAACAGAAAGAAAAGTTATCAGCTGAACATAACAGTATGCCCATGTAAGATGGGACAATGGCAGGTGACCCATCTGTGGTTTCTGACGTATGATTTCCCCATTGTAGCCAATTCAGTGTCATTACTGATTTTTGCGTAATTCCAGGAAATACACATTTGAATCACTGAATAAATCAAAGAAATATCAGCAAAATCACTAACTAATTGAAAGGTCTATCATTACTTGTTACTTCTGTGAACTTTCATTATCCTCACTTCTCATAAGGGAGAGAAATTATAAAATTACTTAGATGCGTGGGTTTTTGGTGACAGAATAACAACGCACAAGGAAATATTTCTTCAACTTAAAAAGGTAAACAATTTCTCCAAAACTAAATATAAGTGTTGATATTAGCTGGCAGTGGTCTTTACTTGTGTTTCTATGCATTTCTGATAACTTTTGAAACCATTTCTGGTGGATGTTTTGCAAGACCCATTTTCCATGTTTATCAAGAAATCATAGTCTTTGCTTATGTGTAATTTTTAAGATGTAAAATTAGTTTAAAATGTACCTATGCCGCCGTTGCCCAAAAATATAGACTTTAGGTTTTCCTTTGACACACAATTTGATATGCTCCTTTGAACTTCACATGTTGGAGCTCATGGGTCCTTTTCGATGGAATTGCCCTTGTACCAATGTCCATAGAACAAAACCTGTGAGTGTCATATTGGTATCAGAGAAATTAGGCAGTTACCCTGACAATAAAGTCGGTTTCATCTCCAAGACAATGAAATTACCGGTTGTACATAGCTCAAGAGAACAAAACCAAAGGATACCACTGAAGATTTCCACGCATAACCCTGACATTCCTGCAAAGAGAAAGGAATTACATCAAGATATTGGAAAAGCAAACTTAATACAAAACAAAGTCATCGTTGACCAACGAAGTATACACAAATATGTTGTAAAAACCTTTCTGCATACCCACCTCTGATTGAAAATATGTTGTGTGACATATCTCCATATTGAGGCTCCTGGACCAACACATAACCTGAATCAAAACAAACCATATATTGTGTTAACTCACTGATGGTCCATATTAGTTAACTTAGTCTGCCACGGTCGCTATGGAAAACTGTAGCTGTGAACTAGCTAACTAGCTAACGCCCAAATAGGCCGCAATTACACAGAACAATCGTAAATCGTTGAGCTTAATTGGCTAGACAACTATATGAATTGTTACCAACAAAAATCAACGAGGAATAGCTCAACAAGGCCAAAAAGTAGTACAGCATAGGACATTGATGAATGACGTCGTTACCTACGTTTTAAAGTAGTTGTCGTTTGGGAGACTTTGGGGTGGTAGATTAAATTCTTCAATCGCCCACCGCTTTAGTTCCCGCAGGAGGGTCCTGTCCCCCATCCTTACCTTAGTCGAAACTAGCGAGGCGTTATCTAGCTAACGACGTTAGAAGGGTAACGTATTTATTTATTCTAAATAAACTGTCTCTGGCTGCACGTATCTACAAGAAAGCTCGCCAAAGACGAATACTATCACGTACATATGTTAGCTTGCCAGGTGCCTGTAATAAATAGTAAGCAGGCTAAGTACTTTGTTTTCAAGTGTATGACTGTCAAAAATATCACAAGAAAAGTTCGTCTTTGCTGCCGGTAATTTACAAATGGTTCAACTTCCCGCTCGCTCTGCACCATATCCGGTGACTTATTCGATGAGGTTTAACGGCGGTTGGCATCCAATATGTTGCATTACCGCCACCTACTAGACTGGAGTACAACTCCCTTATACTTTGCTTGAAAAAATAATAAATAAACAAATACCCTACCATCTAACACAACAATTACCCCCCAAAAACAAATCTAATTTTTTTTAAAAAATAAAAATAACACCACCCCACTACACTATTAAAGCAGGAAGCACCAGTGCCTCAGTCTATAAAAAAGTAGTCAGATGAAGCAGATGCTAAACTACAGGACTGTTTTACTAGCACAGACTGGAATATGTTCTGGGATTCTTCCGATGGCATTGAGGAGTACACCACATCAGTCACTGGCTTTATCAATAAGTGCATCGAGGACGGCGTCCCCACAGTGACTGTACGTACATACCTCAACCAGAAGCCATGGATTACAGGCATAATTCGCACTGAGCTAAAGGGTAGAGCTGCCGCTTTCCGTAGCGGCTTATAAGAAATCCCGCTATGCCCTCCGACAAACCATCAAACAAGCAAAGTGTCAATAAAGGACTAAGATCGAATCATACTACACCGGGTCCGAAGCTTGTCGGATGTGGCAGGGGTTGCAAATTATTACAGACGACAAAGGGAAGCACAGACAAGAGCTGCCCAGTGACACAAGCCTACCAAGGCGAGCTTCGAAGCAAGAAACACAAACATGCATGAGAGCATCAGCTGTTCCGGACGACTGTGTGATCACGCTCTCCAGAGCCGACGTGAGTAAGACTTTTAAACAGGTCAACATTCACAAGGCCGCTGGGCCAGACGGATTACCAGGACGTGTACTCCGAGCATGCGCTGACCAAGTGTCATCACTGACATTTTCAACCTCTCCCTGTCTGAGTCTGTAATGACAACATGTTTCAAGCAGACCACCATAGTCCCTGTGCCCAAGAACAGTAACCTGCCTAAATGACTACTGACCCGTAACACTCACGTCTGTAGGCATGAAATGCTTTGAAAGGCTGGTCATGGCTTACATCAACACCATTATCCCAGAAACCCTAGACCCACTCCAATTTGCATACCGCACCAACAGATCCACAGACGATGCAATCTCTATTGCACTCCACACTGCCCTTTCTCACCTGGACAAAAGGAACACCTACGTGAGAATACTATTCATTGACTACAGCTCAGCATTCAACACCATAGTGCCCTCAAAACTCATCACTAAGCTAAGGACCCTGGGACCAAACAGCTCCCTCTGCAACTGAATCATAGACTTCCTGAACGGCCACCCCCAGGTGGTAAGGGTAGGTAACAACACATCCGCCACGCTGATCCTCAACATGGGGGCCCCTCAGGGGTGCGTGCTCAGTCCCCTCCTGTGCTCCCTGTTCAATCATGACTGCACGGCCAGGTACAACTCCAACACCATCATTAAGTTTGATGATGACAATAGTGGTAGGCCTGATCACTGACAACAATGAGACAGCCTATAGGGAGGAGGTCAGAGATCTGACCATGTGGTGCAAGAACAACAACCTCTCCCTCAACGTGATCATGACAAAGGCGATGATTGTGGACTACAGGAGAAAGAGGACCGAGCACACCCCCATTCTCATCGACAGGGCTGTAGTGGAGCAGGTTGAGAGCTTCAAGTTCCTTGGCGTCCACATTAACAACAAACTAACATGGTCCAAGCACACCAAGACGTGAAGAGGGCATGACAAAACCTATTTACCCTCAGGAGACTGAAAAGATTTGCCATGGGTCCTCAGATCCTCAAACGATTTTACAGCTGCACCATCAAGAACATCCTGACGGGTTGCATCACTGCCTGGTATGGCAACTGCTCGGCCTCCGAACGCAAGGCACTACAGAGGGTAGTGCGTACAGCCCAGTACATCCCCGGGGCCAAGCTTCCTGCCATCCAGGACCTCTATACCAGGCGGTGTCAGAGGAAGGCCCTAAAAATCGTTAAAGACTCCAGCAACCCTAGTCATAGAGTGTTCTCTCTGCTACCGCACGGCAAGCGGTACAGGAGTGCCAAGTCTAGGTCCAAGAGGCTTCTAAACAGCTTCTATCCCCAAGCCATAAGACTCCTGAATAGCTAGTCAAATGGCTACCCAGACTATTTGCACCCCCCATGCTGCTACTGCTCTCTGTTATTATCTACGCATAGCCACTTTAACAACCCTGTCTGCATGTACATAATTATCTCAATTACCTCGATACCGGTGCCTCCGCACATTGACACATTGCCTCTGTATCGGTACCCCCTGTATATAGCCCCGCTATTGTTATTCACTGCTGCTCTTAAATTATTTGTTTTTCTTAGCTTTTTTTAATTTGAATTTTTTAGGTATTTTCTTAACTGCATCGTTGGTTCAGGGCTTGTAAGTAAGCATTTCACTATAAGGTCTATCTACACCTGTTTTATTTGGCGTATGTGACAAATAAAATGTGATTTGATTTTGATTTGTTTAAATCTATTTACTACTACCTCATGCCAACAACTTAAAGGGATGGGACACCACCACTTAACGCACCCTGTTACTCTTCTGATGTCAAGTCTCACACAACCAAATCCTTCTCTGCAGCTGCCACCACAACCTCAATTTTCTGCAACATCCCTGCAGTACAGTTGATAACCATTGCTATAAATGCTAAAAATGTAATCTTGTTGAAACATATATCACTTGTTGGTTTATCCCTCTGTACTGGTACAGATCTAATACTCACACCACTCCTCTCAGGATCCCTCACCCTTGACCCGTCTTCCTCTACTTTCTTCACTGCCTCAGCATATGACAACTTCTGCTACTCTAACCCTGGAAACCTCAACCTGCCTCTCTCGCACAGGACATTTCTGAGCCCCAGCCCCATGGGCATCCCTACAATCAACAGATACCACTACTTTACCCAATGCTACACAGTCCTTTCTCTTGTCATTCTGCACACTTCTCACACCTAGGAACATCCCTGCTACACACTGCTGCCACATGCCCATAAGCTTGACACCTGTAACAACGTAATGTATTCGGTACAAAAGCTTGTACAGGATAAATTATATATCCTAACATCACTTTGTCGGGCAAAGACTCAACATCAAAACTCAAAATAACAGACAATGACTTATTTCACCACTCTCGCCACTCTGTCTGCATCACACCAAACGACGAGCATCACATACACCGGGAATCTTCCCCTTCAGTTGGCCCTTTTCTCATATCCGGTGACGTTTGCTATTTTATAGGATCAACAGAACGTGCAACGATCTACAACAGAACTGTCAAAGGAAAAGGGATCACAGCCTGCATGCACTCCACTTCCTTCAATAAAAAGGAAACCTTATACTCAGTGTCATATATTTAGATAAATCTGCTTATTCCATTCCATATAAATATGTACATATTATGGAAAATAATCAATATCTATATAGGCCAAAACCAGGTGGCTGTTGAGATTGACAAATGACAATTACTTGAAATCACAGAAGAAAAAAAATGATATGTATAAGCAGTTGTGTGTGGAAATGAAAACACTTGACATGTTTTGCCAATACTCTTATTCTTGATTTGCATACATTTTCTGTTAATTCCCCACATTTTACTTAGTTTATTTTTTTCCGCCATACTATATTCAATGTAGTGCTTTGACATGTTTACTAGCAATTTAAAGAAACTGGACTTCCATGATTGTCCCATTATATTATGCATCTTGCCCAAGTCCATACAACAATAAAATATATATTTTTAAATGGCAAATAAATAAGACCTGACTGTAACATCATCAACTCAAAGTTTAGATCTTAACCCTCCTTTAACACATAGTTTCATCATAGACATGGAATACAAAAATCAAAACTGTAAATTGAACTGGACAAGAATTGAAAAAAAATCTAATAAAAACATTGATGACAAAAAAAAACAAAAAAAATCTGTTAATGGTCCAGTTTCAATTGTTTCCGAGTGACAAAGTAAACACAGTTCTTTGCTCCTCCATCCTCTATGATACGATGCCGTGTCCATGTTGGTTCCTTATTTTGCATTATGTTGATGAATGTACTGTGATGAATTCAAGGCATTCCATCATTAGTCTATTCCTTTTTAAATGTTTATAATTGTATTTATTTTGATTTATTAGTGGGTGCTGCGGCACTACTTCCCACGGCTATGGCTCCTCTGTACTCCACTTCAGACCACACACACCACCTGCAGGTGACCCTGCAACCGGCGCTCAGACTGGAGAGGTATGTGCGAATCATCTGCAGGATCATAAGGTCTCGACTGCCTGATGGCAACTGGTCTGCGTTCCATCCCAGTGCACCTGTGGAAGATTAGACATTGGAATAGCGAGGGAAAGAGACTGATGAAATGAACAACCAATATGCGACATCTATTATGGACATTTCCACAGAAGGGTGTTTTTCCCCTCTGAATGCTCACCAACTCTAGCAGTGTCCCCCTCTAGTGTAAAAAGCTTTTTGCCAGCTGCTGCATCCCAGATCTGTACGTAGCCTTTGTGAGTCCCAACTGCCACATGATTGCCCCTAAATCAGAAACACACAGCATTAGAGTCAGCAAACCACACAAAAACACCAGATGTAAAAGGTGTTATGGTGGGACTGACAAACTGCAGATTACATGGAGTTGAATTTACTCACTCTGACCAGCCCACCACGGATGTAACAGAATCTCCCTCCACTGCTAAATCACACAGACGAGTTACCTGGAAAAATAAATCATTGCACATCTGGGGGCTTGTATAGAAATGAACAGGCACTCCAGAGATAGACAAGTGCCTAAGCTTGCTTAGCACTATTAGAGCAGACCAGTCCACGAGGTTGAGGTAGAAGTCATCCTGTAGTTCTGGAGCATCCAAGACCTTGAATGGGATCTTTGTGATTTTACGAGTCAGCTTCCAGGGTGACAGTAGGAACTTCTGACTGCAAAGACAGAAAACAAACCAAATGAAATGAACGTTGATTTGTAGTTAACAGTAACCACTCTGCATCTTTACAGAGAGGCTGCCATTCGATCCATTCCCCTTTTACTACTGACAGGTGACAACAAGTTGAGAGACATTCTGTTGTCCTCATCTAGTGTGGATCTCTAAGCACTGAGAGAGTACTGCACATAAAAGATAGATTTGGGTCAGACCTTGCTCCAAATAACTCCATGTAGCTTGGAAATGAGAGATACAGTGAGACATTCTTACACCAAAGAGACTCATCTTTTCTGGTGTGGAGGGCTGCAACTGTTTGTCCTCTGTCTGGGGTCCTTTGTTGATGTCTGCTCCGAGCAGCTAATTTTTCAGCAAAGCAGATAAGACCAGCCCATCCGCTAATAGAGAACCACAGTTACATGAATATACACTTACCAAATAGTTTATTTGGTACACCCATCTAGTACCGGGTTGACCCCCCTTTGCCTCCAGAACATCCTGAATTATTCGGGGCATTCGACAAGGGGTCGAAATGTTCCACAGAGATGTTGGTCCATGCTGACGCGATGGCATAACGCAGTTGCTGCAGATTGGACGCTGATACATTCATGCTGCCAGCAGCCCGTTCTATCTCATCACAAAGATGCTCTATTGGGTTGAGGTCTGCGGACTGCGCAGGCCACTCAAGTAAATTGAACTCGCTGTCATTTTCCAGGCAATGTTTTTCCACTCCTCAAATTGAGCCGTTTCGACCACACCGGGTTCGTCTGCTGCAATAGCCATCCATGACAAGAACGGACGAGTTGTGTGTTCCAAGATGCCGTTCGGCACACCACTGTTGTACTGAGCCGGTATTTGTTTGTTTGTGGCCAGCCTTTTAGCTTGCGCAATTATTGAAATTATACACTCACCGGACAGTTTATTAGATACACCATCCCATTCACGAAAATGAATTGCTCCTACAAACCGTGAGTCATTTAGCCATGGCTTGCTATATAAAGCAGGCAGACAGGCATCGAGGCATCCACTGTTCGAGTGAACCTTAAAATTGGCAAAACGAGTGACCTAAGCGACTTTGAACGTGGCATAATCGTCGGTGCCATGCTTGCCGGATCCAATATCTCAAACTGCTGCACTCCTGGGCTTTTCAAGCACAACAGAGTTCAGGATTTACCGAGAATGTTGCGACAAATAAAAAACATCCAGTCAGCATCAAACCTGTGGGCAAAAACAGCTTGTTGAAGAGAGAGGTCGAAGGAGTGCACACTGTATGCCTTTCTTAGGTGCTGGATAATATCCTATGATGTGGCTTAGTTTGTCATGTTACTTACCTTGGTTGCTGTCAGATGTTGCATCCTTTCTTTTTCCAATCTGACTTGATCTCTCATTTTCCTAAAAACACAAATGACATTTTTTTTTAAATGATCCATGAGCTGACTAAATTTGTCAAATGAAGTTATAGGGAGTTAATGTATCAGGGGAAATCTATTTAAATTAATTGACTTTTTGACAGCATTCCTTTTGATATATATTCAAAAAAAGTATACCTCACATGCTTGTTGCATGAGATCCTGAGGCCCATTATCGTACCATTCATTCGAAGTCTTCACCTCATGTTTCAGCATGATAATGCATGGCCCCATGTCGCAAGGATATGTACACAATTCCTGGAAGCTGAAAATATCCCAGTTGTTCTATGGCCTGCATACTCACCAGACATGTTACCTATTGAGCATGTTTGGAACGCTCTGGATCGTCGTGCACGACAGCGTTCCAGTTCCCGCCAATATCCAGCAACTTCGCACAGCCATTTAAGAGGAGTGAGACAAAATTCCACAGGCCACAATCAACAGCCTGATTAACTCTATGCAAAGGAGATGTGTCACCAGATGAGGCAAATGGTGGTCACACCAGATACTAACTGGTTTTCTGATCTACCTCCCTACTTTTTTTTTTAATGTACAGTATCTGTGACCAACAGATGTATTCCCAGTCACATGAAATCCATAGATTAGGGTCTAATTTATTTCAATTGACTAACTAACTCAGTAAAATCTTAAATTGTTGCATGTTGCATTTATATTTTTGTTCAGTACATATATCATATATATATTTTCTTAAAATAGATATATATCATATATTTTTGTAAGATTCTGATTTTTCAGAGGGTGATGCAGCACCCATACTTCATGCAGCTATGGCTGAATATCAAGTAAAATGCAACAGTTTTGAAGACAATTATTGTTCCATTTTTGCACAAGAGGGCAGCGTTTTACAATATCAAGTGTCTGGCATGAGAATTTGAAAAAAAGTAACCACGTGAAGCCTTCAGCCATTCCAAGGCATAAGCGGTCGGCCTATACTCAATTCATTGTAGAAAAATCACACAATTACACTGTATTAATAAACACTGTATTGATTGATGATTTTATTAGTGCCACTGGGAGTTTTTTTTAGGACATTAAACAAGCAACAAAATCATATTTAAAGTCTGATCTAGCTAAAGATAAAGCCTATTGTGGTAAATAATGCAAAGGAGTAACCCCATGCTTCAGCCATGTAGCCAATATGCTGCATCAGACACACCTGCCTGATAATATGGACCATGTACCTAAAGATAATGCATTTCATCAATATGTTATTGGGATGATTTCTTGAGGGGAATATTACATATTAAATGGTTTAATATAGGCTCAATGTCATCATTGTGGGGGGGGGGGGGGGGGGGGGGGGCGTTTAAGATGAAAAGCATTATTTTAAAGAAATTATAAAATAGTTTTACAACACTGTTTGTATCAATCCCAATTGTTAACTTATATTTTCCAGTGATTAAGACAATGTATGTCTTATAATATGGTGGGGTATGCAAAATGGGTCAACTTTGAGCACCTTTATCCCTTGAATGTTTTGGCATTCAGGTCCAATAAGTCACTTTCTGAGCACTTCTACAATAGGCAAATATGTATGGGAGTTTTTGTTCAAATCAAAAGGGGTGCTTTCAAAAAGTGATTGAATTCAAATGGAGTTACCCATCATCATTCACAAGGTAGGATGTTAAGTGACATACAAGGTAAGTGACATACTGTACAATGATTGATCCTGTGAAAGTTGATGCTCCAGTTGGCCCCTGCACGGGAGGGGTTGAACCTGTCACCATGCTTGCTGGGAGAGGACATTGGGGAGTTGTTGGGCATCAGGTTGTGAATCACCTTCTGTGCAATGACACAAATTAAAAATAATAATTGATTAATCATGACAGGTAAATGGAGAACCAGTGCCCTTTCAAAAAAATATTTTCTCCTTTTGGTATGGTCATCATTGCACCACCTAAAAGTTAGCAGAGACGCGCCTTCCTTATCATAACATCTCAGAAAGTTTCCCTACCATGGATAAACGGAAATCGAACGTCATTTCAGACATAAAATGTAGCTATATCCTCAACAAAATGAAGAGGCGTCTGCATACAGTGCAGTCAGAAATGGACATATCACGTGTCTGTATCAAGAGAATGCATGCAGTATTTCAAAGGCGTGATAGGTGATAGGTGATTAAATATAAAGTGGGAATTCAAATATTTAACTGCTATCTATCTATATATATTCTAATTTCAGCCACCACCAAGCTCCCTCACGACTACTCACCTGCAGATCCTGTCAGACTGGCGGGAGAGGGTTGTGATAAAGTTCCAGCCTCAAGACTGGCTCGACACATTCCACGAACTCTGTGACAAACTCAGACCAGAAGTAAAAGACCCTACCTGGATAAACGTGTGGCAATAGTTATGGTTTGCCACCAACTTAGACTCTCTATCAGCGAACTACTTGGCACGAACAGCCCAACAGTAATCACATTTATACGATATATACAATATCGTTGTGACAGTACTGAAGCCACTCATTCATCATCCAAGTGAACAGGAGCTGGAGGAAATTGCTGCCATGTTCAACACAGTGGGGTTTCCCTTATTGTGCGGGTGTCATTAATTCCCTTCACATTTCTGTGAAATATCAACGCCAAACAGCAAAGGATAGCCCTCCACGTTAATGCAGTGCATTATGAATGGACATGGTCCATTCTGGGACTTTCGTGTAGGCTTTAAGGCAGCACTGGTGATGCAACCATGCTGCAGGACTCCAAACTATGAATGTTGGTAAGAAGGGTAGTTGTCACCACGGACACCTCACAAACCCATGGGACAACCTCTCGGCTATGCGCTGTTGGGTGATGCAACCTTCCCTTTACGGAGCTGGCTGCTCAAACGTTATCAAGAGTCACTTCAACGAACATTCAATGCTCATCTGAGCACAAACACCTATTGAGGCTACCTTTTCGTGCCTGAAAGCCTGCTGGTAGTGCTTGAAGCGCAACAACTGCCAAGCTGCCCTGATCCCTGTGCTGGCCCAGGCATGCCGTTGTCATCCTACGCAATATTTGTGAGATGAATAGTGATCCCTGTATGGAGAAGTGGCTCAAAGAGACGAGGCAAGGCCTTTCTCAGTCTTGCGATGTAGCTGCTGCATGTCTGGATGACTCAAAAATGTGACTACCTCCATCAGCTACTGTACCAGAATCGAATAAACAGGGCAGTACACATACACCAGACCTGGCAGACGCTTGCCGTGCTGAAGCAGTCAACGTATGAACTACACTAAACTGACAATGTTGATCTGTTACGTCTGTAATCATATTGTAATGAAACAGGCAGGGAGCAGGTCTCGAGCCCGAGGTCCGGCGCGCTATCGACTGTGCCGCAAAATAATGTTCGTACGGCGGAGTCGATTTCTGCGCTTATAAACCCAGAGTCGTTACAATACTTTTAAAATGCATTGATGTGAGATTATATATGATGCATACTATGGACAGTATGTGCATGTCTGCAAAGAAGCACCCATATCTTTATTTATGTATAAAATATGGTTACATGTGTTTTTTTCCTAACTGACTCAAAACCCAGATGTGAAATCACAGTACTTTTTAATGAAACTGACCCCTGAAGTATGACAGCACTGATTAACAAATATAGTATTTAAAAGAAACACATTTAGATTAATGAGTAAAAACATGTATCAAAAAAAGCAGTTGGTTAGGATGTAAACGTAGAGGAGAGGTTGTAGGGTCAGTTACTCTGGGTGGCTTGCTGCAAGATCACAGAACACAGACTCAGCATCTGCAGGTACTCATCTGCACCATCCACTAGACTCTTATCAACCACCTGGAAGTAGAAGACAAATCAATAAGTCACTACTACTGTAGGCATCGTAATCACAACATTATTGAAATAATAATATTACCACAATGCAAGTTATGCCCTTTTGAAACACCTACTGCCATCTTTTCCGTGATGGCAGACTTCTGCTTGTCGTTCAGCTCTTCCTCTATGATGGCTTCGTGTAGCTGGTTGATGATCTGTGTGGCGGCATAGCCTTCATCTACCATGTTCTGTAAGAGGCAGAATGGCCTGGTGAATAGTCTGGTAGAGAGCAGTATACAAAACATTAAGAACACCTTCCTAATATTGTGTTGCACCACCCCCTTTTGCCATCAGAACAGCTTCAATTTGTCAGGGCATGGACCCTACAAGGTGTTGAAAGCATTCTACAGTGATGCTGTCCCATGTTGTCTCCAATGCTTCCCAGAGTTGTGTCAAGTTAGCTGGATGTCCTTTGGTTGGTGGAACATTCTTGATTACACGCTGGAAACTGTTTAGCGTGAAAACCCCAGCAGCTTTGCAGTTCTTTACACAAACCGGTGCACCTGGCACCTACTACCATACCCTGTTCAAAGGCACTTAAATATTAGTCTTTCCCATTCACACATACACAATGCATGTCTCAATTGTCTCAAGGCTTAAAAATAATTATTTAACCTGTCCTCCTCACCTTCATCTACACTGATTGAAGTGGATTTAACAAGTGACATCAATAAGCGATCATAGCTTTCACCTGGTCAGTCTGTCATGGAAAGGAGTTCTTCATGTTCTTCCATATGTATTGAAGGAGCAATAGAAAACCAATGTACATACCCGAACAGCAATCTCTAGTTTTTCAAATGTGCCCTTGTAACAGATTTTAAGCAAATTGTCGATCATCTTGGGGGGAACAACCTTAAAAAGATGAATGTGAGCATGGTCAGCAAACGTTTGATACCTCTACTTTGACAGGATTGCACACAGTGCATAAAACCGGTAACTATTACTGATGTTGAGTGTAATACAGTTGAAGCACTCACCCCTGCTATCTCTATGACCGCACTCTCCGTGATCTCATTATCTGTGTTCAGCCGTGCAGCACTTTGAAGAAAGGTTATGGCTTTTCTCAGATCCCCCTCTGAAACCTTCACCAACGCTGCAATTCCCTGCAGGAAAACAGAATTTTAAGGATAACGGAAGATGATTCCTTGAAGTAAAAAGGTGTGTACAGAGCATTTCTTTGTAAAAATATTATTTCAAAGACATTTGCCAGTTTGCAATCCTCACCTCCTTCGAGTACTTGAGATTCTCCTTGTAACAGATTTCTAGCAGGCGCTCTTCTTGGACCTGATTGGCCAGAGGTTTGAAGCGGAATTTTGAGCATCTGGATGTCAATGGCTCAATAATCCTGAAAATCAAATCACATTCAAGTTGAGTTAGCTTAGCAACAGATTTAACATTTATTACAGCATGTTGTAAAGTGTCTTAAAGAGTTTGTGTGGTTTTGTATGGGACTCCTAAACCAACCCCCAATATGAATGTAATATTCTAGTGTGCCTCTTGGAGTCTGAAACCCAATTGACCTGCTGACATAGTTGCAGATGAGACAGAAGCGGGTGGTCCGGGACTCCTTCTCCATGGTGCGTCTGAGAGCAGCTTGAGCAGCGTTGGTCATTGAGTCAGCCTCATCCAGGATGATGATCTTAAAGGGTGGGCATGGTTTCCCACTGTCAGAGGTAAGGAAGGGAAAGAAACTTTAATATCATAATTTAACATGAACAAGATGCTGACAGTTATATGGGGTAAGGAAAGGGCATGCGTTATATGGTCTGATCTGTTGTGTAGATTTTACACTTGTGGAAATTGGCTCTTTCTTCTTACAGAAGAAATATATGCATTATAAATGGTAGCAATTGTAAGGGAACAGTTTAGAGATTATGGCAAAATTATTAGACCAAAGGTGAGGACAACAGTTCACCTGACACGACTGAATCCAAACATTACACTGTTGATTTCATGCCTTTTACATGTATTTTTAGTTGATAATGAAATCCAGAAATTCTTCAGGTGAATTTTATTTTGCCCCCCAATTTGAGCAAAATAAATATTAACTTTTTTATTTGTTGAAAATAAAACTTGAAAAAGACCAGCAAATCAGCTCCAAGTGATTTTTATTTGAAAAAACCTGTTCCAAAATATTACCAAGCATAAAATAA